>NW_025181591.1:0-1369 GCF_004010195.1 Chiloscyllium plagiosum | reverse complement strand
GTTTACTGAACTTGTCGATCAAGTAATCATCCAATTATAATATGAATATCCGTCCTTCTGTACCTTAACCTGGCCGTTGGTGCTCATATCTCGGGGAAATCATTATGAAGCTCAGAAACAATTTGCAAAATGTATGGCTCGTGGTCTCCTGTACGTCCCGGCTGTGGGTCCCATTTGGATCCCTAGTGTATCGAGAGCTGGCATTGCGAAGCTCAGAAACAATGAAATGGTGTGTGTCAGGCTTCTGTTCACTTCCCGGTGTGTCTCATGTGGCGAATATAAAGTAAATGTGCTGACAAATCAGCTGAAATCCACGTCACAGAATCAGGCACCATAATCCAGATGATATATCTGTGCAGCATGTAGCAGTGTTCAGACCAGGCTAGTGTACTGCTCAATACAACCCAGCAATCTGTGCAGGCCACACCAGTCCATGAACTACCTCTCAAGCACTGGGAGCTATGCAGTGAACAGCAGTGAATTGTTATATAAACCATGAGCATTTACCCTCCTAGAATGTACAGCAGTGTACGCCACCCCAGGGCATGGATCTGTCAACCAGGAGCAGTTATCCTCCCAGCATGTAGTTATGACAACTGCCCCAGTGCATTGTCAGTAACACTGTGTTAGATCACTGCCCAGCGTGGGGAAATCTGCAGCCCATGCTGGGAGTGACAGGATGTGCAGCTGCAATCCATTTGCAACTCCATATCTCCATTGTATCAATGGATGTAGAATATCTCAAGAGGATGGAGGAAAATGACTTAGGGTTAAGTAGGCAAGGATCAGACGAGGCTCCAGAGGGTTACAAGGTAGTCAGGAAGGAAGTGAAGAATAAACTCAGGAGAGCGAGAAGAGGGCATGAAAAAGACTTTGTGAGTAGGATTAAGGTAAAACTTAAGATGTTCTATACTTTTGCGAGGAACAACATGATGGCTTTAGTGAGGGAAGGGCTCATCAGGATAGCGGAGGGAACTTGCGCCAGGAGTCGGAGGAGGTAGAGGAACATAGAATATAGAACACTACAGCGCAGTACAGGCCCTTCAGCCCTCGATGTTGCGCCGACCTGTCATACCAATCTGAAGCCTATCTAACTTACACTATTCCATGTACGTCCATATGCTTGTCCAATGACGACTTAAATGTACTTAAAGTTTGCGAATCTACTACTGTTGCAGGCAAAGAATTCCAAAGCTCTCTCTTTAGGTCTTTCCTGGCTACCTTGTAACCCTCAAGCGCCCCAACTGAGGCTTCACATCCAATCCCAACATAAGTCGCCGTCTTCATCTTGACCAGAGATTCCACTTCATTCGTAAACCACGGCTCCCGCACTCTCCAGCTTCCTACCTGCCTGACATACATATCTAGG
>NW_025181590.1:0-2484 GCF_004010195.1 Chiloscyllium plagiosum | reverse complement strand
GATTTTAAAACCTCAACTGGAATGTCTGAACATGACAGAGAACTGTGCAGCGAGCATTGATGAATTGTTCTGTAAACCAAGTACCACTTATCCTCCCAGCATGGAGAGCTATTTACACCATCGCTGTTCAATCGTCGCCAACACTGTGTTTGATCGCTGCCCAGCGTCAGGAAACTTGTGCCCATACTGGAAGTGACAGGATGTTCAGCTCCCATTCATTTACAGCTCCATGTCTCCATTGTGCCATGACCAGGGGTGCTGCTGGTGTGAAGATCGTTGCCAGAGAGCGATTGGGGGGAATCATTTATAAAACCGACAAATGGGAGGGGTTTGGAATATGGACAGAGACGGGAAGATCGATAGACATGTCATGGAATGATGTTTACATAGGTTTCAGAATGCTGAAACGTCGACATTTCGATTAGATCGTGTAACAGATGCCAATATTCCCAAGAATGATGGTCAACAGCACACTGTTGTGAGTTCAGACGATGGAGAGTTTTGAATGGACATTTGCACTGCAACATTCCAACAATAATTTAGCTCCATGGCATTTTCACCGAGTGTGACAACGGGATTGTGTACATGAGGCCGAGCTAGATTCCTAGTGCTGTCTTAACGAATGCACCTCATTAACTACATATCCCACCACATTGTGTCCCTCTCATTTATTACCAGACCGATTCTCCCACCCATAACAGCAACATGTACTCACGATCGCCCCAATGTCCCGAGCTATTTCGTGATCCCTGGCAATGATGCCAACTTTAAAAGGCTAATGGGCACACGGTTGAGCTTTCTCATCTCGGAGTTGCACTGCACGTTTTAATCCGAGCCTCGCAGATCAGCGGCAATTACAACACGATTTGTCGACAGGGGCACCGCCGTCCTTTTGATGTGGTAGCACAGAGGAGTCCCCACCACCAGGTCACCGACCAAGTCTGAGCTCACCACGCAGATCAGTGCAGTATCTGTGGTCTGAAGAAATGTCCAGCCACACAGGACAAGTATCAATAACCTTCTCCGCTATGTCAGAATAAGTGTTACCATATTCTGTCTACACCCTAACGCTCACTGTATATCTGTGATATCACCTACCAACGAAAACGACTCATACTCCAGCATGGAGAAAGTGAGGACTGCAGATGCTGTGATCAGTCAATATTAGAGTGGTGCGGGAAAACCACAACAGCATCTGAGGACCAGGAAAGTCGACATTTCGGGCAAAAACCCTTCAATAGAATGCCGCGTGACCTGCTGTGCTTTTCCAGCACCACTCCAATCGTGACCCATGCTCCACCACTCTCACTGCTGCATGCCACAACGTATCTCTTTCTGTCTTCCCCCCACTGCACTCCTCCACACTAATAACACTGCATAAATACAATACTTTGAACTGACTCCCTCCAGAAACCTCACCATTTCCCGTCACGTACACCAACACTAACAGCAGGACCCCCGGCCTGCACCATCACACCCTCCCTCCCTTTCTCCCATTCGAGGAGAAACAACCTGGAAAAGAACAGAAAGGGCCAATCCGTGTGGTGGAGTCCCCGATATCAGTTCCTCACGCCCCCTCCCCTCGCCATGTGGGGAGGACCATGGCACGAGCAGGAGAGGACAGTGGAGATTCTGAAACATCCACATCCCACCAACTGAGTAAGGGGCAACGTTCATTGAAGGGAAACTTTCACTTTAAACCCAATCTCACTTCCACTTCCCCGACGCAACTTCGAGGCTGTGCCCCTGCTTCGCTCTCACTTCGAGCTGTTACAAATGGAATTTCCACTGTCTTGGTAGGCAGAAGTTTGTGCTCACAACACATCGTCTCCATCTTGTCCCAGGAAGGTAGCATGGAGACTCATTCCGACCTAATCTCCTGTAAACAGCTCAACTACTGAAAGTAAGCTGTGATGTTAAGTTGTCCTGGCATCCTCAGTTGTCTGTGTTCATATACACTCAGGATGCCTGTTCCTGCTGCACTTTTATAACGGAAGAGCCTGTTTAAATTGTTGTTGTGGTTCTGTTCACCGAACTCGGAATTTGTGTTGCAGACGTTTCGTCCCCTGTTTAGGTGACATCGTCAGTGCTTGGGAGCCTTCTGTGAAGCGCTTCTGTGATGTTGCCTCCGGCATTTATAGTGGTTTGTCTCTGCCGCTTCCGGTTGTCAGTTCCAGCTGTCTGCTGCAGTGGCCGGTATATTAGGTGCAGGTCGATGTGTTTGTTGCTAAAATCTGTGGATGAGTAACATGCCTCTCGGAATTCCCTGGCTGTTCTCTGTTTGGCTTGTCCGGTAATAGTGGTATTGCCCCAGTCAAACTCATGTTGCTTGTCATCTGCGTGTGTGGCTACTCAGGATAGCTGGTTGTGTCGTTTCGTGTCATTTTGGTGTTCATGGATACGGATCGTTAGCTGTCTTCCTGTTTTTCCTATGTAGTGTTTTGTGCAGTTTTTGCATGGGATTTTGTACACTACGTTGAGACA
>NW_025181589.1:0-2484 GCF_004010195.1 Chiloscyllium plagiosum | reverse complement strand
ATCATGAAGGGTATAGACAGGGTAGATACAGAGAAGCTTTTTCCCACATTCAAGTAGAGAGGTGAAAAGTTTAAGGGGTATATACACGACAATTACTCTATACAGAGGGTGGTAAATGCCTAAAACGCATTGTCAGTAGAGGCAGGCAGGTAGATTCATTTAAGATGCCTCTGGACAGGTGCATGAGTAGGTGGGGAGCAGAGGGATACAGATGCTGAGTGTGGGATATAGGTGAATTAATGTTATTTCTGCAATTATAAGTTCTGATACAGAGTAAATGAACTCACATCAGTGTGTAATTGTTTCAGCCAAAAGCTGAGTCAACAAGAATGGACACTATATAGAGGAAATATATAATCAGTTAAAATGGTATGTCAGCATGATAGGTGATTACAAAACAATGGTGGATGTATGGGTTAATAGATAAGAAGTTGTAAGAGAACGCAATCGCTTGTATAACAGTAGGTAAGAACATCTGTTTCCCACTTGTACGGAGACACAGGAACAAACCCTAATTAAAGAGGTCATGAAGGTCAGAGTGGCCTCCGGAGAGGCCCAGATGGAAGGAGTAAATACTGATAAAGAAAGAATACGCCTAGCGATGACCTGCAGTGGGATGACGTCAAACGACCTTATGGGGCCAGAGATAGGCATTTGTCACGGACAAGGCCGGATAAACAGAAGTTGTGGGATCAGTCTTAGGGAAATGAGTGACATAAGCCGGGGGACGGGGGGCAAACAATGAAATAAGAAAAAAATATGGAGGGACTCAAATTGTATAAATTTCGAGAGTTTGTTGAATTTGATGTGGATTTGTCCTCTGCCTTGTCTGGCATTAGACATTGCACCCACTTGCAAGTGTACAAATAAAGGACACTACTGATTCAGAGTTTTGTCTCGGACTGCAATTGTTTAGTGAGTGAGCTTTGTTTCTTACAATGGGGGGCTGTCCGGGATTTTCTTCCATCACCGAGGGGAGTGGCTGGCCTTGGATACTGGGAAGATGCGTCCTGTTCCCCATTGAGGAGCGGTCTCGTCTCCCGGTTTGGTCTGCTCCCTTGGGCGACTGGTGTGAATCCCACAAGAGAGACACCTGAATCAGACAGTGATAGGAGCTCGATAGCAGATACAGCGAAAAAGGGGCCAGGCAACTCTGTGCACAGACCAAGGTAAGAAACCTGACTTTTAAGTATTGCCTTTGTGGCTGGGAAATAGGTATTTACTCCCTGAGGGACTAGCGAGGGCCCCGGGAAATGGGGGGTAGGCAGAGTTGCTGTCACGGAGTAAAGGAAGAAAGAGTCCCTGGTAACATTCCTCCTGCAAGTCCGTTGGGGAGGATGTTGCGGGATTGGACAAGTAATACTTGTACAAGGGCAAAAGATAAAAAGAAAATGATTAAATATTGTTGTTTAGTATGGACCAAAGAACCAATCCTTCGTCTGTCTGTCTTCTGGCCAAAGTATGGATCGGACGAGGATTGAGTCTGTCAGTATTTAGGTTTGTATGTGAATGGAAAACAATCTTTTAGTGAAGAGGAGGCGGTCTATGCATCCTGTTGGAAGGGCAGTTTGGGATTGATGTTAGTAAAGACAAAGGATTCCCCCTCTGCCCCACCTAGTCTCTGCGATCCTCTTGGCTGTTTGCCCCACCGTACCATAAAAACAGGTTAGGTGAACATGGGGAAGGAGGAGAGACAGACAGACAGGGACAGGGAACAGATGATTCACAAGAGGAGGATGAGGGGGCTGTGGACAGGGATGTTGTTGTTCCTGACCCTCAATCCTCAGCAAAAGAAAGGGAAGCTACAGTAGATGTAGAGGAGGCCTCCGGAGGACCTAAATCAAAGCCTAAGGGGGGAAAACAAAAGAAAAAGGGGAAGAACGTAACAACTAATCCCCTTCGGGAGGTACCCATAGGGGACAAAGAGATTGGGTTTGTAAGTGCCCCCCTCACCAGTGGGGAGGTCAGAACATTTAAAAAGGAAATGAAGGTCCTGGTTGAGGATCCGGTGGGGTTGTTTGAACAAATTGATCAATTTCTGGGGCCCAGTCTGTATACCTGGGCTGAGTTAATGTCTATTTTGAATATACTATTTACTGGGGAAGAAAGGGGACTTATACGAGGAGCTGCCATTAAAATATGGGACAGGGAACACCCGATTGGAGATGGGGATGCTGGACAGGGAGAGGTGAAGTTTCCCCTCAAAGACCTCCAGTGGGAAAACCAAAACTCGGAGAACAGAGAAGAAATGAGGGAATTGAAAGACCTGATTCTAAAAGGAATAAGAGAGGCAGTTCCGAAGTCACAGAATTTGACTAAAGCCTTTGAAGTTAGACAGGAGAAAGATGAGACTCCCTCAGCTTTCTTGCAATGCGGAAATATTCTGGAATGAACCCTGAGGACCCAGTGGCACAGGGTCTTTATGAAAGTACATTTTGTGACAAAAGCATAGCCAGACATACAGAGAAAGATTCAGAAGATAGA
>NW_025181588.1:1577-2484 GCF_004010195.1 Chiloscyllium plagiosum | reverse complement strand
GATCCAGGTTAAGTTACAACAGTGATTTTTTTTAAGTTACGACCTATTAATTAAGTCTGTGGTTTCTTTCCGTTATTCCACAAGCACTTCTGCTTCTTATTCTCTTTTTCCCCCTCCTTCATTCCCAGTTTGGTAGGAATAACGAGATTACGCAGGAGGTGTTGCAGATTTGCCGGAGAACTTTGTGGTAATGACCGAGACACCACCAGCTGATCACTCTCATTCTCTGATGTCAAAGTTCATTCATTTAAACCAACAATATATACATCGTTGTGCTTCTTTAGTAGTCGTATACTTGCGTTTTTTTCTTATGGTGGATTCAGAATTCTACTTTGAATTCGAAACAGTCACAAATGTTTAAGGAAGAAATGTCGCCTGACCTGAGATCGAATTGACAGACACATTATCCGGAGAATGTGAGCCCAGATCTACACACTCCTGTCAATGAGCAAAAATCTTCTCAGCAGCTGCACACTCAAACTGTCTCGAAATGTCAAACATTTAATCGAGCAGAAATAGGTAATGAGGTGTCTGCACAGACTGAATGTTGGAGAATGTGAAAGAGAAAGAGGGTGAGGTGGATGCACCGAGACAAATAGAGACAAATGGAGACACATGCTGAGTTAGACACTGAAAGTAATAATTCTCCATTCGACATTGTTGAAAACTGACAGGAAGGAAACAAGAAAAGGCAATCATTTACGCACAGCCTTTTACCAGCTGAGATCAACGGAGGCAGCATTACAGTCAATAAAGTCCTTTTGAATTTGTAAAGGTGACAGTTGTCAGCCATGAGTGTGTTTTTTATAAATATCCTGATTCTGCAGATAAGACTGATAATTTTCCCAGCATTATAATATATAAATGTATAACTGTCGTGTTCTGTCGATCTGAAACTTTAACTCGG
>NW_025181588.1:0-666 GCF_004010195.1 Chiloscyllium plagiosum | reverse complement strand
TTCCAAACTACGTTCAAACAGAAAAATGCGCTTTTTATAAATTGAATATTAAGCTGAAATGATGCCTGTTGGAAATCCAAATATCGCTCGATCACGCTTTGTCCCTTACTTAGATTGTCCGTGTGAGACACGTAAACCTTGAGCGTCCTCTTTTTGAATTCTGCCATGCTGGGTAAAAAAGAAGACCGAGGCCAGCCGCCTATCCACCCCTCATCATGATTTCATAAACGTCTGGAAGGTTACACACCAGCCTGGAACTGGCTGCTGGGAAAAGCCCCTGCTCAAACACGTTCTCCTTACAAGCCGTCTCGACACTGCAACATCCTTATAAATCTTCTCTGCACACTTTCAAAATTTACAACATATTTCCTGTTGAAGGTGATCGGAATTGTCAGCAGTATTCTCAGTGTGGCCTCATTAATGTTCTGCACAGCCACAATGTGAGATGTGAACTCCAATAATCGATGTTCTGACTAATGAAGGCAAGCGTGCCAAATGCTTTCTTCACGAACTTTTCGACATGTGACACCAATTTTCCTGCTGTTATAATCTTTGCTTTGACTTACAATGTCGTGCTTGTCTTCTTAACTACGCTTTTCTTCTGTCTTCACGCATCTGTGGCTGAAATGCATCAACACTTTGTTCCTTTGGGTTTCCCAGTGCTCT
>NW_025181587.1:0-2484 GCF_004010195.1 Chiloscyllium plagiosum | reverse complement strand
ATACATAGGGACTGCTGTTCTCTATATTTGACACGGGAACTGCTGTTCTCTACATTAGACATGGGAAATGCTGTTCTCTGTATTATACACAGGGACTGCTGTTCTCTATATTAGACACACGGACTGCTGTTCTCTATATTAGACATGGGAACTGATGTTCTCTGTATTATACATACGGACTGCTGTTCTCTATATTTGACATGGGAACTCTTGTTCTCTATATTATACACAGGGACTGCAGTTCTCTATATTAGATAGGGGAACTGCTGTTCTGTATATTATACACAGGGACTGCTGTTCTCTATATTATACAAAGGAACTGCTGTTCTCTTTATTATACATCGGGACTGCTGTTCACTATATTATACATGGGACCTGCTGTTCCCTATAGTAGACATGGGAACTGCTGTTCTCTGTATTATACAAAGGAACTGCTGTTCTCTATATTTGACATTGGAACTGCTGTTCTCTATATTATGCACAGGGACTGCAGTTCTCTATATTAGATATGGGAACTGCTGTTCCGTATGTTATACACAGGGACTGCTGTTCTCTATATTATACATGGGAACTGCTGTTCCCTGTAATGTACACAGATACTGCTGTTCTCTATATTCGACATGGGAACTGCTGTTCTTCATATTACACTCAGAGACTGCTGTTCTCGATATTAGACATGGTAACTGCGGTTCTCTATTTTATACACCGGGACAGGTGTTCTCTATATTAGACATGGTAACTGCTGTTCTCGCTATTATACACCGGGACAGGTGTTCTCTATATTAGACATGGGAACTGCTGTTCTCCATGTTGTACACAGGGACTGTTTTTCTCTATATTAGACATGGGAACTGCTGTTCTTCATATTTCACACAGAGACTGCTGTTCTCTATATTAGACATGGGAACTGTTGTTCTCTATATTATACACAGGGACTGCTGTTGTATATATTAGACATGGGAACTGCTGTTCTCTATATTATACAGAAGTACTGCTGTTCTCTATATTAGACATGGGAACTGCTGTTCACTTTAATATACACAGGTACTGCTGTTCTCTATATTGGACCTGGGAACTGCTGTTCTTCATATTACACACAGAGACTGCTGTTCTCTATATGAGAGATGGGAACTGCTGTACTCTATATTATACACAGGGACTGCTGTTCTCTTTATTATACACAGGGACTGGTGTTCTCTATATTAGACATGGGAACTGCTGTTCTCTGTATTATACACAGGAACTGCTGTTCTCTAAATTATACACTGGGACTGCTGATCCCTATATTAGACATGGGAACTGCTGTTCTCTATATTGTACAAAGAAACTGCTGTTCTCTATATTTGACATGGGTACTGCTGTTCTCTATATTATACACAGGGACAGCTGTTCTCTATATTTGTCATGGGAACTGCAGTTCTCGATCTTATACACAGGAACTGCTGTTCTCTATATTTTACATGGGAACTGCTGTTTTCTCTATGATACACAGGGACTGCTGTTCTCTTATATTAGACATAGGAACTGCTGTTGTCTGTACTATACACAGGGACTGCTGTTCTCTTTTTTAGATATGGGAATTGCTATTCTCAATATTAGACATGGGAACTGCCGTTCTCTATATTATACAAAGGAACTGCTGTTCTCTATATTTGACATGGGAACCGCTGTTCTCTATATTATACACAGGGACTGCTGTTTTCAATATTATACACAGGGACTGTTGTTCTCTATATTTTGCACAGGGACAGCTGTTATCTTTTTTAGACATGGGAACTGCTGTTCTCAATATTATACACAGGGACTGATGTTCTCTATAATATACATAGGAACTGCTGTTCTCTATATTATACATAGGGACTGCTATTCTCTATGTTAGACATGGGAACTGCTGTTCCCTTTAATATACACAGGTACTGCTGTTCTCTATATTGGACATGGGAACTGCTGTTCTTCATATTACACACGGAGACTGCTGTTCTCTATATTAGACATGGGAACTGCTGTACTCTATATTATACACTGGGAATGCTGTTCCCTATATTATACAGTGGGACTGCTGTTCTCTTGTTTTTCATGGGAACTGATGTTCTCTATGTTATACACAGGGATAGCTGTTCCCCATATAACACATAGAAACTGCTGTTATCTATATTATATAAAGGTACTGCTGTTCTCTATATTAGACATGGGAACTGCTGTTCTCTATATTATACACAGGGACTGCTGATCACTATATTAGACATGGGAACTGCTGTTCGCTATATTATACACAGGGACTGCTGATCCCTATTATGGACAGGGGAACTGCTGTTCTCTGTATCATACACATACACTGCTGTTCTCAATATTAGACATGGGAACTGCTGTTCTTCATAATTCACACAGAGACTGCTGTTCTCTATATTAGAAATGGGAACTGCTGTTCTCTATATTATACACAGGGACTGGTGTTCTCTATATGAGACATGGGAATTGCGATTC
>NW_025181586.1:0-2483 GCF_004010195.1 Chiloscyllium plagiosum | reverse complement strand
GGGATTCTCCTTCATAGGTTGATAAAGGTACCTTTAAGAGAGCTATTTCTCAGGCAATCTTTTTACATGGTGGTGTTGTGGCAATTCTCCTCCCAACAGTTCAATTTTCCCCGGTCTTATACCCTCCAAAGCATCAAATCACATCATTGGCTTTTAGGACTGTCAATATACTGAATTCAAACTGGATTGGAGTTTGATTTTTTTGGGGGGAGGGGGTTTAATTTAAACTGATTGGCCGAATTCAAATCTTTTTTTTTACTCTATGCAATAAGCTAATCAAGTTGTTCGACTAAATGTTACATTTTTTTTTTTCAGAACACTTGGTTCTGTCAAGTAGTTCTGTTGCTTTTAACACTCTTAAAGGTACAGTACACCCAAATCTTCATAACAATTAGGGATAGTGAACACGGTTTTGTGAAGGGTAGGTTGTACCTCATGATCCTAATTGAGTTCTTTAAGAAGATGGCCAAACAGGTGGATGAGGGTAAAGTGGTTGATGTGGATGTGGATTTCAGTAAGGCATTTGATAAGGTTCTCCACAGTAGGCTATTGCACAAAATATGGAGGCACCGCATTGAGGTGATTTAGCGGATTGGATCAGAAATTGGTCGTCTGAAAGAAAACAGAAGGTGGTGTTTGATGGGAAATATTCATCCTGGAGTTCAGTTACAAGTGGTGTACCGCAAGGATCTGTTTTGGGTCCACTGTTGTTTATCATTTTTATAAATGATCTGGATGAGAGCACAGAAGGGTGGGTTAGTAAATTTGTGAATGACATTAAAGTCAGTAGAGTTGTGGATAGTGAGGAAGGATGTTGTAGGTTATAGAGGACATAGATAAGCTGCAGAGCTGGGCTGAGAGGTGGCAAATGGAGTTTAACGTGAAACGTATGAGGTGATTCACTTTGGAAGGAGCAACAGGAACACAGATACTGGGCTAATGGTAAGATTCTTGCCAGTGTAGATGAACAGAGAGATCTCGGTGTCCAGGTACATAGATCCTTGAAAGTTGTCACCCAGGTTGATAGGGTTGTTAAGAAGGCATATGGTGTGTTAGCTTTTATTGGTAGAGGGATTGAGTTTCGGAACCATGAGGTCATGTTGCAGCCACATTTGGAGTATTGCGTACAGTTCTGGTCAAAGCATTATAGGAAGGATGTAGAAGCTTTGGAAAGGGTTCAGAGGAGATTTACTATGTTGTTACCTGGTATGGAGGGAATGTCTCATGAGGAAAGGCTGAGGGACTTGAGGTTGTTTTCATTCGAGAGAAGGTTGAGAGCTGACTTAGTTGAGACAAATAAGATAATCAAAGGTGGACAGTGAGAGCCTTTTTCCTCAGATGGTGATAGCTAGCACGAGGGTACATAGCTTTAAATTGAGGGGTGATAGATACAGGACAGATGTCAGAGGTAGTTTCTTTACAGAGAGAGTAGTAGGGGTGTGGAATGCACTGCCTGCAACAGTAGGAGACTCGCCGACGTTAAGGTCATTTAAATGGGCATTGGACATACATATAGAACATGGAATATAGAACATAGAACAATACAGCGCAGAACAGGCCCTATGGCCCTCGATGTTGCACCGACCTATGAACTAATCTAAGCCACTCCCCCAACATTATCCCATCATCATCATCATCCATGTGCTTAACCGAAGATTGTTTAAATCTCCCTAATGTGGCTGAGTTAACTACATTAGCAGGCAGGGCATTCCACGCCCTTACCACTCTCTGAGTAAAGAATCTGCCTCTGACATCTGCCTTAAATCTATCACCCCTCAATTTGTAGTTATGCCCTCTCGTACAAGCTGATGTCATCATCCAAGGAAAAAGACTTTCTCTGTCTACCCTATCTAATCCTCTGATCATCTTGTAGGTCTCTATCAAATCCCCTCTTAGCCTTTTTCTTTCGAATGAGAACAGACCCAAGTCTCTCAGCCTTTCCTTATAAGATCTTCCCTCCAGACCAGGCAACATCCTGTTAAATCTCCTCTGCACCTTTTCCAATTTTGCCCCATCCTTCCTGCGACCAGAACTGTACACAGTATTCCAAGTGCGGCCACACTAGTGTTTTGTATAGTTGCAGCATGACATTGCGGCTCCGGAAATCAATCCCTCGACCAATGAAACCTAACACACCGTATGCCTTCTTAACAGCACTATCAACCTGGGTGGCAACTTTCAGGGATCGATGAACATGGACTCCAATATCCCTCTGCACACCTACACTATGAAGAATCTTTCCATTGACCCAGTACTCTGTCTTCCTGTTACTCTTCTCAAAGCGAATCACCTCACATTTATCTGCATTGAACTCCATTTGCCACCTCTCAGCCCAATTCTGCAGTTTATCCAAGTCCCCCTGCAACGTGCAACATTCTTCCATACTATTCACCACTCCACCGACTTTAGTGTCATCTGCAAACTTACTAACCCATCCACCTATGCCTGCATCCAACTCATTTATAAAAATGACAAATAGCAGT
>NW_025181585.1:0-2483 GCF_004010195.1 Chiloscyllium plagiosum | reverse complement strand
TGTTCTGCCTGTAAAACCCGGCCAACATCACTGTCTCAGGCTTGCCGCAGTGCTCCAGTGAAGCTCAGCACAAGCTGGTAGAACAGTACCTCATTTTCCACTTGGAGACCCTCCAGACTCAATAACAAGTTCAATAACTTTAGGGCCTGAATCCCTTCTCCCATGTCCTTACCCCACACACATCAGGCCCTCATCCACATTACCCATTGGTAGCCTCTAATGGTCCCCATGAGCAGCCATTCAGTCTCCCAGGCCGACTCTTACACTCCTTTATCTGTCCAGTTGGTCTTCTCTCTCTCTTTGGGCTCCCTGTCTATCTATTCTTTACTCTTTACTCCCCCTCCACCACCCCCGACCCCAGCTTCAGCATATATCCCAACCTTTCCCCAGCTACAAGTAACTCTGAGGAAGGGTCACTGACCCGAGATGATATCTCTGTTTCTCTCTGCACAGAAGCTGCCAGACAGGCACCTAATGGGTATATGAACAGGAAGGGTTTAAGAGGGTCAGGTGGGTTGGGATATCTGGTCAGCATGGACGAGTTGGACCGAAGGGTCTGTTTCCATGCTGTACAGCCCTGTGACTCTATGACCTGCTGAGTTTCTGTGTCTCCATTATGAACAGTTGTGTTGGGGTGTGACAGACCCTGCAGTGTTTCCACCATGTCCCGTCCTGTCTTCACAAACAATCCGGGGGTATAAAGAAGGAGGCTGATGGGGTTCTCTGGTTCTGTACACAGGCACCATGTACTGGCAGTACGACAATGACAATGACCGAGTCTACACGGAGGACCCTCAGGGGAACCGTTACCCTCGCGCCATCTCTCATGGCTTCCCAGGGATTGATGGCCCCATTGACACCACCTACTTCGACAAAAGGGATCACTGTGTCTATTTCTTCAAAGGCTTCAATGTGAGTCTCAGTCACCTCACCCTCACTCGCCTTAATCTCCCTCTGCTCCACCGCCCACCCTCCCCTTCACTCAATGCACCACTTCCCACACTGGTCCCAGTTTGGTGACAATACCCACTTAACCTCCACACAGCATCTCCCAGGACAGGGATAGCACGGGGTTGGGGACAGAGTAAAGCTCCCTCTACCACGTAGAGCCCTTTTGCTTTCTCCATAACCCTTTGATTCCCCAATTGATCAAGAAGCTGTCTCAGCCTTAAATATACACAAGGACTCTCTCTCCTCATACCCCTCTCATTCATCTCAACTCCAGGGAGTGGAGTCCTGACCTTAGATTACTTACAATGTGGAAACAGGCCCTTCGGCCCAAGTCCACACCGACCCGCCGAAGTATTCCCCTACATTTACCCCTGACCTAACACTAGGGGCAATTTAGCATGGCCAATTCACCCTGACCTGCACATCTTTGGACTGTGGGAGGAAACCGGAGCACCCGGAGGAAACCCACGCAGACACGGGGACAACGTGCAAACTCCACACAGTCAGTCGCCTGAGGCTGGAATCGAACCCGGGTCTCTGGCGCTGTGAGGCAGCATTGCTAATCACTGAGCCACCGTGCCGCCCACAAATGACCTGCTTAATCTTTGCTGATAGGACAGTCCCTCCATACCAGGGATCACCCTAACCAACCTGCTCTGCCTTGCCTCCAATGAAATAATATCATTTCCCTCAACAAGAGGACCCAAACTGCCCTCAGGACTCCAGGCTACTGTTACACTCCATTCCCTTTGAAATATCAAAGCAAACACTGCACCTCGCTTCCCAACTCAACCTTGCTAGCTTTGTGTGATCATGTCCAAGGATTCCCACGGCCCTCTGTGCTGCAGCTTTCTGCAGTCTGTCACCATTTCAATAATATTCAGCTCCTCTATTCCTCCTGCCAAAATACATAGCCTCCCATTTCCCACATAATATTCCCTCTGCCCACTCACTGCATCTGTCTCTATCCCTGTGCAGACTCTGTCACAGCCTCACCACTTGCCTTCCCACCTAGTCTATTGTCATACACAAAGTTGGCCACAGCACATTCACTGTCCTCATCCAAGTCATTAATAAATATTGGGAATAATTCTGGCTCCAGCACTGATCCCTCCGATACTCCACTAGTTACAGCTGCCATCCTGAAAATGACCACTTTTCTCAGCTCTGTTGGCCAATCCTCGATCTGTACAAACGTACTGCCTCCAACGCCATCAGCTTTTATCTTAGTAAGTAGCAGAATGTGTGGTAGGTTAACAAATGCCTTTGAAAAATCCAGATATATTCCCCATTCCTTCCCCTTTATCTATCTTGTGTGTTACTTCCTCAAATATTCCTGAACATTAGACAGAAGGATTTCCCCTTTGTGCTGACTCTGTTTGACGTTATTTTGTATCTCCAAATGCTCAACTATTCCAGCTTTTATAATAGACACCAACATATCCCCGAATCCACACATTAATATGGCCATTAACACACATTAATATATCTCCAATACCACACACCAATATAACCCCATAACACACATTAAT
>NW_025181584.1:0-2483 GCF_004010195.1 Chiloscyllium plagiosum | reverse complement strand
GCTTGACCTTCCCTCATAAACTAATTCCAATCGGGATGATTACAAATTTTATCTCTCAGAACTTTTTCCAACACTTTACCCACAACCGACGGAAGGGTCAATGGTCTATAATTTCCAGGGTTTTCTCTACTTCATGAATGAGGGAACAATGTTTACTATCCTGCAGTGTTCTGGTACTATACCTTTGGACAATGACAACATAAAGATCAAAGTCGACGGCTCGGAAATCCGATTCTTGGTTTCCCAGAGAATCCTAGGATAAATCCGGCCCACGGGAATTTATATATTTTCACATTTTCAGAGTTTGTAACACCTCGTCCTTGGGAACTTCAATCCCATCTCGTCTGGTAGACTGTTTCTCAGTATTGTCGTCTACAACGTTTTGTTTTTCCAGAGCGAATCCTGACGAAAGATATTGCTTTTGTGCTTCCACCATCACTTCTGTCTCCACGCACTACTTACCACGACTGTCCTTCATTGGCCATATTTTATCCTATCTGCCAACAAATTCTCAGCTACCATCCTGGCTCATCTTCAGTCTCTCTTCAGGTCTTTTCTGAACTTCCTCAGTAATCATGACTCCTGCACTTCACAATTTCCTCCCTCTCTGACAGGTACATACTTATCAAATACACACAGAACCTGCTCCTTGAATAAGCTCCTCACGTCTATTCTGCCCATTTCCTGCCGTTTCCTTGCCGAACATGTGCATGCGTGATCTTATCTAATCGCATTACAATTTTCTTTCCCCCAGCAGCAGCGCTTGCCCTCCGGTGTATACCTATCCCTTTGAAAAGCTCAAGTAAACATAATTTAATTTTGGTAACTAACACCAAAGTGCTCACCTACCGCCAAATCTATCACCTTGCTGTGTTCATTACCCGGTACCAAATCTAATTTGGCCTCTCCCCTTGTTGGCCTGTTCCATTACACAGTAGTAAAGGAATCTGTCGCAGATACTCAATACTCTCCTCATCTAGGCTACCCTGACTGGGTTGCTTCGACCGATCGACATGTTGCTTAAAATCCCGCATGATAATTGCCATACCATTTTTTCAAGTGTTATTTAGGTCTTTGTTTCCTGCGCTCCCCAATGTGATCTTAAAATTTGGAGCCGGTAGACTCCGACAATCAATGACATTTTCTTCTTAGAACTTCTACTTTACTCCCAAATGGATTCAAATTCCTTTTCCATAGAACGTATATCATCTGTCAGCATCGGTCTGAGGTTGTCCTTGAATGTTTGAGTTACACCACCTTCCTTACCACCATTTCTGTCCTTCCAAATTGTCTCATGCCCGTGAATATTTACCTCTCCGTTTTGACTCTGCTGTCTCCATGTATCTGCAATGTCTACTAAATTGTATTCGTTCGTGATAATTTATGCCGTTATATCACCAAACCTTCTTCCGAAAAGTACGAGCATTCAGGTATAGTTCCTTTACGGTCGCTTTCTTACCCATTTATTAACAACATCTCTAATAATATCTTCTACGCTATCCTTTCTTCTTGCTTCTTGCTTCTCCTCACTTGTCCATTTCTGAACTCCCTGCTTAGTACACAAGTGCTCAAATACACCTTCCAGTTGAAGCAACACTTTCCCTACACTTCACACAATCCAGTCTAATAAATTCACTGCTCATATTGTGGTCGCCATTGCTTTGGGAAATGAAGTCTGGATTGAATGACCGTTTTGCAGAATACAAAGTTCTATCGCCAAAAATGTTCCAGAGCTTCCAGTTGACTGCTCCTTTAGCACAGAACCATGTTTCCTCGCCAACGTCTCTACCTCAGGCTTACTGCAGTGTTCCACCATAGCTCAGCGCATGCTGAAAAAGTAACAGGCCATTTTCTGCTTGAGCACCCAGCGACCATCCATACCAATTTCAATCATTTTAGAGGCCTGAAGTCTCCCATGTCCTGGCCCCCGACACACCCACCAGGCCTATTTATAGCATAGCAGCCATTACACAATACCTATGGTGAGTCATAAACAGTCTCCGTGAACAGTTGTTAATGGTCCAAACAAATCATTATCAATTCCTATGTCCAACTGTTAGTCTCTCTCTTTCGGCTCTATCCCGACATCTCGTTCACTTCTAATTACTGCGCCCCCAAATATCTTCTGCATATAGACCAAACTTTTCCTGGAAATAATCAATAATAAGGACGGCGTCACTGCACCGAAAATGTTAACTCCGATTTCTCTTTCCAGCATCTTTTGTCTTGCCTCTGAGGAAGCTTGATACTGTGCTTGTGTAATGACCCCCTGCACATAAGACACAATTGTGTTAATCCTGAAAAGTTCTCTTGTTGATGAATCCCATTACAATGTGAGGCATTGGCTTCGACTTCGAAGGTCAACAATTAAAGAAATCATGTGCTTGGATTTGTGCCGCAGTACTGTTCTGAATATGGAAAACAACAGAGAGCTAAATCTCCGTCATGTAAGATGGGAACAGATAGGAATCTCCACAACAGGT
>NW_025181583.1:1193-2483 GCF_004010195.1 Chiloscyllium plagiosum | reverse complement strand
CTTGACAGATATCTTTGTACCATCCTTGAACACTACTGACTTCCCGGCCGACTGGAAAGTTGCTAATCCCTTTGTTTAAGAAGGGTAGCATGAATAACCCAGTTAATTATAAACCATTGAGCCTGACGTTTGGGGTAGGGAAGCTGCAAGAGAAGATACTGAGGGATCGGATCTATTCTCATTTGGATGAAAATGGTATTATCAGTGAGAGGCAATATGGTTTGTGCAGGGAAGGTCATGTCTTACCAATTTAATAGAATTATTTGAGAAAGTGACAAAGTTGATTGATGAGGGAGGGGCTGTAAATGTCATCTACATGAACTTCAGGAAGACGTTTGCTAAGATTTCTCATGGTCGAGTTATGGGGAAAGTGAAGTCACATGATGTCCAGGGTGTGCTAGCTACATGGATAAATAACTGGCTTGGCAACAGGGGACAGAACGTAGTAGGGGAAGCGACTTTCTCAAAATGGAGAACTGTGACCAGTGGTGCTCCATTTAAGATGCTTCGGGAATATACATGAATGGGCAGGGAGCATAGGGATACAGACCTTTAGAAAATAGGAGACAGGTTGAGATGGAGGATTTGGATCGGCGCGGGCTTGGACCGCCGAATGGCCTGTTCCTGTACTGGAATGTTCTTTGTTCTAACATTACCAAAGCCCTATCATATACCTGTAAAGATCTCCCACAACCTCTTCCATCAGGCTAAAAGATACAGACGCTTGAACACACAGAGCAGTAAGTTCAGAAACAGCTCCTTCCTAGCTGTTATTAAACTGATGAATGGACTCTCTCATCTCAGATAATGCTGATTTTGTTCATATTGATCTTGCTTAGAGCACGCCCTGTGCAGCGTAACCTATGTGCCTCTCAGACATGTTTTACAGCCATCGATCAGTACATCCATTCTTACCATGAACTTCCTGGACATCTTGGCACAGGACAAAATAAATCCTCCCCTCCCTACCCCCAGTTCCCACTAGTGCTCACGCCCAAGTCTCTCCAGTCCTCACCCCCAGCTCCTCCCATTTCCCCCCAGCTCCCCTTGACCCTATCCCCAGCTCCCTGTGACATTTGTCTCTCACTGTTTCTCTCACACTGCCTATTTCCCTGTGTTTTCTTTTTCCCTGTCTTCTGTTTCTGTTTGTTTCCTTGTTTTGTCTCCTTTCTCTCTTTGACTGACTGTCCATTTGTTTCTCTCGCTGTGTTCTCTCTCTCCTTCCCTTTGTTTCTGTCTCTTTCTCCTTCGTTGTGATGGTGATGGCTTCTCTATTCGTTTGAAGCAGCT
>NW_025181583.1:0-1034 GCF_004010195.1 Chiloscyllium plagiosum | reverse complement strand
CAACATCAAAGATCTCTCCCAAACCAGTAATGATCTCCTTCAACCTCTTCCAACAGGGAGGAGACACATAGGCTTGAAAACATGGACCAGCATGTTCAGGAACACTTCCTTCCCTACCATTATTAGACTGACAAATTGACATCTCTCACTTTTCAAATAATATTAATCTTGCTAATGTCGATCTTACTTTGCACGCCTCCTATGAAGCTGCAACCTTGTATGCCTCACTCTGTCCAAAGACCCTGTGATCTCTGTTTTCTTGGTTAGGGTCATGTGCCTGCACTACAATAAAAACTAACCTTTCGATTGTACATTTGACTAAAATAAACGAAACCAAATCAGATCAAACACGTTGACTGCAGTGGCTCAAGGTCTTCTCAAGGGCAACTGGAAAAATGAACTAATGCTGCCCCAGTCAGAGATACCCATATCCCGTTAATGAATATAGAAGATGACCACACTCATGGAGGACAGACAGTGGGAATCAAATCGCTTTAAACATGATCTTAGATATATCCAGTTTTCCCTCACTATTTGTAATTAGAGTATTCCTACAAAACCATTCACAAGTGGATATGGTGTAAAGTGCAGTAGCACTGATTTATATGGGAAAATTTTCGGCTTTCTTCGGAAAAGTGAAAATCCTGTTCGGATTTCTTTTGGTTAGTGAAACAATGTCCTCATGTAAGTCATTCAGAAAGGGAAGTGGCGAAAAATGAACTGTTGAAAAGTGGGGGATACCTGTATTTACATGGGCATGATATTCAGGAAGATGGGAAAGGCGAAAAATAAATGAGGTGAATCTCACATTTTATTTCCAGCCCAGCTGATCATCATTCTCTTTGTTTGCTCTTTTTCTTCTTTATCTTTCTTTCTCTATTGATTCCTCCTCCGCTTCAAAGCAGACTTCCCTGTCAACGGTATTAATCACACTCCTTTCCAGCTGCTTTCAGTTCAGGAAAGTTCCCCAGCACTTTCTGTTCATTTCTTTGCATTTCTTCCTATAATTTCAGAATTTCAGCTACTTCCTTTAT
>NW_025181582.1:1310-2483 GCF_004010195.1 Chiloscyllium plagiosum | reverse complement strand
GGACCTGAACCTGGTGAGAGTGAGGACTGCAGGTGCTGAGACTTGAAACTGGTGAGAGTGAGGACTGCAGACGCTGGGACTTGAACCTGGTGAAAACGAGGACGGCAGATGTTGGGGCCTGAACCTGGTGAGAGTGAGGACTGCAGATGCTGGCACTTAAACCTGGTGAGAGCTAGGACTGCAGAAGCAGGCACTTAAACCTGGTGAACGCGAGAACTGCAGATGCAGGGACCTGACCCTGATTAAAGTGAGGACTGCAAATACTGGGACTTGAACCTGGTGAAAGTGAGGACTGTAGATGCTGGGATCAGGACCAGGTGAAAGTGTGGACTGCAGGTACTGGGACTAGAACCTGGTGAGAATGAGCGCTGCAGATGCTGGGACCTGAACCTGGTGAAAGTGAGGACTGCAGATGCTGGGACGAGAACTTGGTGAAAGTGAGGACTGCAGATGCGGGGACCTGAACCTGGTGGGAGTGAGGACTGAAGGTGCTGGGACTTGTTCCTGGTGAGAATGAGTCCTGCAGATGCTGGAATTTGAACCTGGCGAGAATGAGGTCTGCAGATGTTCGGACTTGAACCTGGTGAGTGTGAGGACTGCAGGCGCTGGGATTTGAAACTGGTGAAAGTGAGGATGGCAGATCCTGGGACATGAAGCTGGTGAGAGTGAGGACAGCAAATGTTAGAACTTGAACCTGGTGAGAGTGAGAAGTGCAGGTGCTGGACTCGAACCTGGTAAGAGTGAGGACTGCAGATGCTGGGACTTGAACCTGGTGAAATTGAGGACTGCAGATGCTGGGACTTGAACCTGGTCAATGTGAGGAAAGCAGATGCTGAGATTAGAACCTGGTGAGAATGAATTCTGCAGATGCTGGGACCTGAACCTGATGAAAGCGTGGACTGCAAATGCTGGAACCTGACCCTGCTGAGGGTGAGAACTGCAGATGCTGGGACTAGAACCTGGTGAGAGTGAGGTCTGAAGGTACTGAGACTTGTACCGGGTGAGAGTGAGTACTGCAGATGCTGGGATTTGAACCTGGTGAAAATGAGGACTGCAGATGTTGGGATCTGTACCTGGTGAGAATGAGGACTGCAAATGCTGTGACTAGAAGGTGGTGAGAGTGAGGACTCCAGATGCTGGCACTTAAACCTGGTGAGAGCTAGGACTGCAGAC
>NW_025181582.1:0-1123 GCF_004010195.1 Chiloscyllium plagiosum | reverse complement strand
GACTTGAACCTGGTTAAAGCAAGGACTGTACATGCTGGGACCTGACCCTGGCGAAAGTGAGCACAGCAGAGGCTGGAACATGAATGTGGTGAAAGTGAGGACTGCAGATGCTGGGATTTGAACCTGGTGAAAGTGAGGACCGCAGACGCTGTGACTTGAACCTGGTTAAAGCAAGGACTGTACATGCTGGGACCTGACCCTGGCGAAAGTGAGCACAGCAGAGGCTGGAACATGAATGTGGTGAAAGTGAGGACTGCAGATGCTAGAACTTCAACCTGGTGAGTGTGAGCAATGCAGGTGCTGGGACGTGAACCTGGTGAGAGTGAGAACTGCAGATGCTGGACTTGAACCTGGTGAGAGTGAGAACGGCAGGTGCTGGACTTGAACCTGGTGAAAGTGAGGACTGCAGATGCTGGGACTTGAATCTGGTGAAAGTGAGAACTGCAGATGCTGGGACTTGAACCTGGAGAGTGTGAGGCCTGCAGAAGCTGGGACTTGACCCTGTTCAAAGTGAGGACTGCAGATGCTGGGATTTGAACCTGGTGAAAGTGAGGACCGCAGACGCTGTGACTTGAACCTGGTTAAAGCAAGGACTGTACATGCTGGGACCTGACCCTGGCGAAAGTGAGCACAGCAGAGGCTGGAACATGAATGTGGTGAAAGTGAGGACTGCAGATGCTGGGACCTGAAACTGGTGAGAGTGAGGTCTGCAGATGCTGGGACTTGAACCTGGTGAAAGCGAGGACTGCAGATAGTGGGACCTGAACCTGGTGAAAGTGAGGACTGCAGATGCTGGCACTTGAATCTGGTGAGTGTGAGGACTGCAGACGCTGGAACACGACCCTGGTGAAAGTGAGGACTGCAGATGCTGATACTAGAACTTGGTGAAAGTGAGGACTGCAGATGCTGGAACCTGAACCTGTTGGGAGTGAGGACTGAAGGTGCTGGGACTTGTTCCTGGTGTGAATGAGTCCTGCAGATCCTGGGACTTGAACCTGGTGAAAGCGAGGACGGCAGATGCTGGGACCTGACCCTGGTGAGAGTGAAGACTGCAGATGCTGGGTCTTGAACCTGGTGAGATTGAGGACATCAGATGCTGGAACTTGAACCTGGTGAAAGTGCG
>NW_025181581.1:0-2483 GCF_004010195.1 Chiloscyllium plagiosum | reverse complement strand
GCAGGGGACAACTCCTGTGTAATATTGATCTGGGGAGCTGGGCGCTGCTCCTGTGCAATATTTATCTGGGATGCAGTGGACAGCTCCTGTGTAATATTGATCAGGATTGCAGAGGACAGCTCCTGTGTAATATTGATCTGGGGAGCAGTGGATGTCTACTGTTTAATATTGATTTGGATTGCAAAGCACAGCTCCTGTGTAATATTGATCTGGATTGCAGAGAACAGCTCCTGTGTAATATTGATCAGAATGGCAGGGGACAGCTCTTGTGTAATATTGGTCTGGATTGCAGGGGACAGCTCCTGTGTAATATTGATCTCGGGAGCAGGGGACAGCACCTGTGTAATATTGATCAGGATTGCAGGGATCAGCTCCTGTGTAATATTGATCTGGAGAGCAGGGGACAGCTCCTGTGTAATATTGATCTAGGGAGCAGGGGACAGCTCCTGTGTCATATTGATCTCGGGTGCAGGGGACAGCTCCTGTGTAATATTGATCTGGATTGTAGGGCTCAGCTCCTGTGTAATATTGATCTGGGGAGCAGGGGACAGCTTCTGTGTAATATTGATCTGGGGAGCAGGGGACAGCTCCCGTGTAATATTGATCTGGGGAGCAGAGGACAGCTCCTGGGTAATATTGATCTGGGGAGCAGGGGACAGCGCCTGTGTAATATTGATCTGGGGAGCAGGGGACAGCACCTGTGCAATATTGATCTGGGGAGCAGGGGACAGCGCCTGTGTAATATTGATCTCGGGAGCAGTGGACAGCTCCTGTGTAATATTGATCTGGGGAGCAGGGGACAGCTCCTGGGTAATATTGATCTGGGGAGCAGTGGACAGCTCCTGTGTAATATTGTTCTGGATTGTAGAGGACAACTCCTGTGTACTATTGATCTGGAGTGTAGGGGACAGCTCGTATGTAATATTGATCTGGAATGCAGGGGACAGCTCCTGTGTAATATTGATCTGTATTGCAGGGGACAGCTTCTGTGTAATATTGATCTGGGGAGCAGAGGACATCTCCTGTGTAATATTGATCTGGGGAGCAGGGGACAGCTCCTGTGTAATATTGATCTGGGGAGCAGGGAGCAGCTCCTGTGTAATATTGATCTGGATTGTAGAGGACAACTCCTGTGTACTATTGATCTGGAGTGTAGGGGACAGCTCGTATGTAATATTGATCTGGATTGCAGGGGACAGCTCCTGTGTAATATTGATCTGGGCAGCAGTGCACAGCTCCTGTGAAAGATTGATCTCAGGAGCAGTGGACAGCTCCTGTCTTATATTGATCTGGATTGCCGGGGACAGATCCTGTGTAATATTGATCTGGGGAGCAGAGGACAGCTCCTGTCTTATATTGATCTGGATTGCCGGGGACAGATCCTGTGTAATATTGATCTAGGGAGCAGAGGACAGCTCCTGTGTAATATTGATGTGGGGAGCAGGGGACAGCTCCTGTGTAATATTGATCTGTATTGCAAATAACAGCTCCTGTGTAATATTGATCTGTATTGCAAGGAACAGCTCCTGGGTAATATTGATCAGGATTGCAGGGGACAGCTCCTGTGTAATATTGATCTGGGGAGCAGGGGCCAGCTCCTGTCTAATATTGATCTGTATTGTATGGTACAGCTCCGGTGTAATATTGACCTGGGGATCAGGGGACTGCTCCAGTGTAATATTGATCTGGATTGCAGTGCCCAGCTCCTGTGTAATATCGATCTGGTGAGCAGGGGAATGCTACTGTGTCATATTGATCTGGGGAGCAGGGGAGAGCTCTTGTGTCATATTGATCTGGATTATAGAGTGCAGCTCCTGTGTAATATTGATCTGGATTGCAGGGCACAGCACCTGTTTAATATTGGTCTGGATTGCAGGGGACAGCTCCAGTGTAACATTAATCTGGATTGCAGGGGACAGCTCCTGGATTGCAGAGTTCAGCTCCAGTGTAATATTGACCTGGGGAGCAGGACTCAGCTCCTGTGTAATAATAATCTGGGGAGCAGGCGACAGCTCCTGTG
This sequence comes from Chiloscyllium plagiosum, assembly GCF_004010195.1. NCBI lineage: Eukaryota > Metazoa > Chordata > Chondrichthyes > Orectolobiformes > Hemiscylliidae > Chiloscyllium > Chiloscyllium plagiosum. The sequence goes on along the minus strand of NW_025181581.1, from coordinate 463 downwards.
TAATATTGATCAGAATTGCAGGGGATAGATCCCATGTAATATTGATCAGGATTGCAGAGCCCTGCTCCTGTGTAACATTGATCTGGATTGCAGGGGACAGCTCCAGTGTAACATTAATCTGGATTGCAGGGGACAGCTCCTGGATTGCAGAGTTCAGCTCCAGTGTAATATTGACCTGGGGAGCAGGACTCAGCTCCTGTGTAATAATAATCTGGGGAGCAGGCGACAGCTCCTGTGTAATATTGATCAGAATTGCAGGGGATAGATCCCATGTAATATTGATCAGGATTGCAGAGCCCTGCTCCTGTGTAATATTGATCTGGATTGCAGGGGACAGATCCTGTGTAATGTTGGTCTGGATTACAGGGTCATCTCCTGTGTAATATTGATCTGGGGAGCAGGGGACAGCTCCTCTGTAATATTTATCTGTGGAGCAGGGGACAGCTCCTGTGTAGTATTGATC
>NW_025181580.1:0-2483 GCF_004010195.1 Chiloscyllium plagiosum | reverse complement strand
ACTGAAAGTATGTTTCATAATGATCGAAGAGGACTCTGTAAGACGATGACCCTTTCATGATTAAGAAAAGTAGTCAACGTAAGTGCACAATAGAAAAAAAAAACATACCAAATGATGAACACTGCTGGTAGGCAAGATAACTGCAATTTGTTTTAATGATGCAGTATTTGACCGATTTGAAACAGATAAAGTTGCAGAAAACTGTTTGGAAAATAATTTGCCTGTAAACAACTAGAAATAGCATGAAATGCTATGTGTAAATAAATAAAATAGAAGAGAGCAACTGAAGTCTTTTTGGGACATTTGGAAGATGAAACTGGAGATTTCCAGTCAGGAAACGTGAGAAAAAGCAGATACTGTCAACCAGCATTTTACATTGGTTATCACACTGGTTAGTTAGAGAATATCCTGGAAGTTTCGCATGTCTTATCAACAGGAAAGTTCTTGCAACACGTCTTACCTCCAGAGTAAAGTATTTGACAAAGGAATGAGACTACATACAAACTATCCACCATGAGCTGGTGGTCTGTTAATGGCATTTTGAAATAAATTGCAACAGAGATATACCCGGCATTTTTTAAACATCTCCAAACTCTCAGGAGGATTCCAGTAGATTCACAGTTTCTATTATAAATGGCTTTAAGGTCGAATAGAAGGGGGCAGTAAGCAGGAAGCTAAAGGTTAGGTAGCATTTCATCTATTGTTAGGAAATGTTTGAGATTATTAACGGAAAGAAAAATTAACAGGGGACTTACAAAACCTCAAAAGCATCAAACAAATCAAAATCGTTATTGAAAAAGGAAATCGTGTGTGACAAATTTGTTGTGTTGTTTGAGGATGTAACAAGCAATGTTATTAAAAGTTAACCGTTCGACCGTGTATTTAGATTAGATAAACCTTTGGTAAGCTATCATATAAAACATGTCTTGCACAAGTTATGACCTTGTTTTTTTTTCCAGAGATTAGTTAAGACAAAAGGGTGAGTCTTCTTTTATATATCTCTATGAGGACGGAAGATATGACTGGTGGTGTACCACAAGTACTTGCCCTTGGACTCGTCACTCTCTATATTAATGGTTGGGAGACGGGGTTACATGCAATCTATCAATATTTAGCGATGATGACGTAAATGGGTTGGATTGCATGGTGTGATTAAAAATAAAAGAAATTTGCATGGTGAAATAGATAGAATTAGTTCATTGTAAGGATATGTGAGGTCATGCACTCGAACAGAATACTCAAAAAGTAAACCATTGTTGAAGTGGAGAGAAATTCTAAAAAAAATAGAATAGCACAGACTGTTCTACGTGTTATTCTGAACTAAACACAAAAGGTTAAATTACAGGTGCATCAAGAAGCTTGACCATAACACTCGGCGACTTTTGTTGTCATCTGCAAACTTTCTATCCAATCCTCCTAATATTCCCATCCAAATTGTTGATATAAATGACAAAATCCAATGATCCTAACACCGATTCTTGATGCACAATTTTAGTGAAAAGCCTGCATTCCAAAAAGCAACACTCTATCACCATCCACCCTGCCAAACCCCACCCCAACCCCAACCCCAACCCCCGTCCCTTATCTTGGAGCCAATTGCCTCCAGATCTCCCTGGATTCCATGTAAGCTAAACTTGTTAACCAGTTTACCATGTGTAACCAGTCGCACGCATTACTGGAGGCCATGTAAGCAACCTTCATTGCTGTTCCTTCACGAAATTCTTTTTCATTTAAAAAAAAACTCAATCATTTTCCTGAGAGTCGTGTTCACTGATTCTAATCAGTCCTTGGCAATACAAATACATATAAAACCTGATCCTAAGGAACCCCTCCAACAACTTACCCACCATGGCAATCAGGCTCACTGGTCTGTCGCTCAGTGGCTTTTCACTACCAAATAACTGACCACCCTGTAGTCTTCTGGCATCTTGCCCAAGGCTATTCATGACACATATTGCTCAGCAAAGGACTCAATAATAAATAATTATCCTCTAATATAGTACTGGGGTACAGAATTAGATTAGATTAGATTAGATTACTTACAGTGTGGAAACAGGCCCTTCGGCCCAACAAGTCCAAACTGCCCCGCCGAAGCGCAACCCACCCATACCCCTACATTTACCCCTTACCTAACACTACGGGCAATTTAGCATGGCCAATTCACCTGACCTGCACATCTTTTGGACTGTGGGAGGAAACCGGAGCACCCGGAGGAAACCCACGCAGCCACGGGGAGAACGTGCAAACTCCACACAGTCAGTCGCCTGAGGCGGGTATGGAACCCAGGTCTATGGCGCTGATGAGGCAGCAGTGCTAACCACTGTGCCCCCGTGCCGCCCACAAAGAAGATCAGGTCCGAGGGAGTGAGCCACCTTTATGAGTTTTAGAGACTCCTAGCACCTCCACTACTGTTATATGGATACTTTTCAAGATATCACTATTTATTACCTCTTTATTTCATGTTCTTCTGCAAAGTAAATACT
>NW_025181579.1:0-2483 GCF_004010195.1 Chiloscyllium plagiosum | reverse complement strand
CATAAAGCTGTAACAGTATTCTCCTGTGTGTTTTATTCATCAGCCTGTTCTGTCATGCTGTGACATACCTCTGCAACAGGCAGGACTTGAATCCAGGTCTTATGGTCCAGAGCTAGGAACACTACCACACAAGTCCAGGAATTGGAATCAAATCCAGAGCTCTGGCTCAGAGATAGGGACACTACCCACTATACCACCATACCCAGGTTTTGAATCATATTTTAGTGCCCACTTTCAGGTTGGTGCGGATTTATTATAATCAGGTTACCATTACTGAACTACACAAAACACTTTGTATTGTTAAACAAATGCAAGATATTTGTCTCAATTGTAGGATATTGAGTGTACGTGCTTTGCTATCGAAATTAACTATGAACATCTTTAATGGCTGTTATCTGTAGTCTGCAATATTAGAGAAAGAAAGCCTGCAGACACACTCTGCACAATGAAGGGTTTCAAATGGACATTTATTACTGAACACCAGAGAGGAAGGAAGAGCCGCTGCTTACTGTCCAGCCTCTCCTCCACAATGCCTGTGTCTGCAATCTGTCCCTCTTCCCCCTAACGACACAAGGCAAACCAAGCTCCGGGTCTTTGTGAAAATTAAGGCTGGAGTGTGCAGGCCTCCTGGAGAGGGGTGGGGTATTTTAAAATTGAAAGGGGGAGGGTGAGGTGGCTGTAATATCACACACTGGGCTGAGGGGTGGCAGGTGGAGTTTAGTTTGGATTAATGCAAGGTATTGGATTTGGTAAATCAAACAACAGCAGGACCTATAGAATTAGAAGTAGAGCCTTTGGCAGTGCTGTAGAACAGAGACCTAGGCCGTCAGGTATAAATCTTTAAAATTTGTATCTCATATAGATAGTGTGGTTAAGAAGGTGTTTAACACACGTGTCTTCATTGGTCAGACCGTTGAGTATCGGAATTGGATTGTGATGTTGTGGTTGTACAGTACATTGGTGAGACCCCTTCTGGAATATTGTGTCCAGTCTGGTCATCCTGCCCGCTCATTCCATAGGCACAACACCCTCTGGGTGAAAAAGCTTCCCCTCAGGTCACTTTTAAATGTTTCCCCTCTCACCTTAAGCCTATGTCCTCTAGTTTTGGACTCCCTGTACCATTAGAAAATACCTTGACTATTCACTTTGATATTACTGACCTTGATATTATTAAGCTCAAGGGTTCAGAAGAGATTAACCTGGATATTGCTGAGAAAGGACGGATTGAGGTATAAGGAGAGGCTGGGTAGGCTGGGACTTTTTTTTACTGGAGAGCATGAGATTAAGGAGTAACATTACAGAGGATTATAAAATAATGAGTGCTACAGATAAACTGAAGGGCTGATGTCTACTCCCTAGAGTTGGGGATTCAAAACTGAGGGATATTTTAAGGTGCGAGGAAAAAAGATTTACAAAAGTCATGAGAGGTAATTATTTTAGACAGAATCTGGCTTGTGTGTGGAATGAACTTCCAGAGGAAGTGGTGAAAGCAGGGACAGTTACAACGTTTAAAGGACATTTAGATCAGTGCATAGGTAAGACATCAATTTGGATGGTGCTGTGAGCAGCTGCCCTCTCCTTCCCCCTCTCTGAATGAATCCCTGTTGGTTTTCACCCTCTGCCAATGCCTGTGAAGTGGCGTGTGGAGGCCAGCAGAGGGTGGCATTGCATCACTTTAAGCACAACAGCTACTGCCAGACCTACCCCACACAGAGACACACAGATATACACACAGCAATTGTTAGAACACAGCGTGAAGCTCATCTGGTAACTTAAATGAAGCATACAGAATGCTTAATTCACCTCGTAAACTGTTAAAATATGAGTGACAGATCTGCCAAATTCCACTGTTTAAATAAAAACATCAATTTATTTTTTCACTCTGAAAGTGAACATTTTACATCAACTATTCACAACTCTGAGACCCCCTTTCTCTTAACTCTTATTACCCGACTGCAGCTCTATAACGATATATTGTTTCTGGGTCTGACATCCTCTCATACCACAGGCGCTTGTAAGCTCTCAGTTCAGAACAGCATTCACCCTCTCTTAAAGGTATAGTACACGCTTTCAACTGCATTACATTATACCCTGATGAAGTGGAACCTTTCCGATTTCTCTTGCTCTATGTCATCTACTCTATCTCATATGTGTCAGGATTTTTGTTGCTCCATTGACAGCATGTCATTATTCGACTCTGTCCGTGGGAATATATCAGTATTTCACTTGCTCACACTCGTGAATGTGGGGCAGGATTTCAGTTTTTCATGGAGACTGTGACGAAGATAAATTATTGTTAGCGTCTGCCATTGAGTCATAGATTCTGTTGAAACCAATTCTAGTTACAACGTGCAAAACAAATGCTCATCTGACGTCACACCAATATCCCTTTTTCCCATCTTTCCTGGGAAGATGAGCTCATGTTACAGGATGCTATCGAAGTGTGTACATTTCAGCTTCCTGAAACCTGGGAACACATCCTT
>NW_025181578.1:0-2483 GCF_004010195.1 Chiloscyllium plagiosum | reverse complement strand
TTCCACAAACACCCCATGAAGGAGCAGCGCTCCGAAAGCTTGTGCTTCCAAATAAACCAGTTGAAGTACAACCTGGTGTTGAGAGTTTTTTAACTTTATGTACTCGAACCCCTCCATGGCCCCTGCCCCCTCATGAATCTGTTCTAAAACATGATGGAGGGCCCCATTAACTGTACAAGTCCTGCCCTTCCTCGTTTTAGCAAAATGCAACCCCTTGCCTTTTACCTGTTGCTCTCTCAGCCACACACACCCTAACACTCTCACCATCTCACAGGCTTATACTCCACCCCACACACACTTTATTAGCATGCACACACACTCATGCAGATACAATCACACATAAGTCAATGCGGTGAATTTCCATTTGCAGAATTATATTTGCAGATATATTCAATTTTGCTAAAAAAGCATACAAACTGCAGGCCGTCAATCCATGTAATATTTTATAAATTCCTACTTTGATTAATAGAACCAGTCTGATTCAAGCTTGGGACACAGACACTTTTGTGCAGTATCTGAGCTGAGATGTCACCTATTTTTATAAAACCTTAAATCATCTCGAGAAGGTGAATTAAAAGTAGTTCTGTGAATTAAAAGTACATATTAATGAACTGAATCCTGCAACCCATCGTAAAAGATGAAAGATTAATCTGCAATCTAGATTTGTTCAATATGTCCTATCTGTTGCATGACAGTGTGATCTTTTGCTATAAATTCTGTGTCTCATGACCCTGCTCCATAGCTACCTGATGAAGGAGCACCACTCCGAAAGCTAATGCTTACAAATAAGCCTGTTGGACTATAATCTGGTGTTGTGTGATTTTTAACTTTATCCACCCAGTCCAAAACCTGCACCTCCACATCGTTTCCAGTGGACACAGCCCACACCTCCCAGTGCTGCCAGGAAACTGTACAATGCCGATGGCATGTTGTAGTACCTGGACTCCTGAAAAATTTACAATTTCTAACAATACTGGTTACTCATTCACTGCTGCAACCAATACACAACATTGGAAACATAGTACAGGAGGTTGTAAGAAATGAGCACAGCAGGTCAGGCAGCATCCGAGGAGCAGGAAAATCAACGTTGCCTGACCTGCTGTGCTTTGCCAGCACCACACTAATCTTGACTCTGATCTCCAGCATCAGCAGTTCTCACTGTTGCCTGTAAGAAATGAGCAGTTTTAAAACAAAAACCTGTTGAGTTCAAAGCTCTCAATGAGAGTCTGAGCTCGGTCTGAAGTTCAGGTAATCTTTATTGTGATCCAACTTTGTTACAGCTTCAGAATCTCTCAACAGAAAGGCATAGAAAAAGTAGCAATGTTTTAAAAACAGCTCAAGGTCAAAGTGCACACACTCCCTCCAACCCCTCACTTTCTTCATTGTTGGTCACCACCAAGTTGTCCCTTTGTAATTGGATCCTTGCTAGAGCCTTCACCCAGCAGAAGTATTGCCTCACTCAGGAACTTCAACCTGTATCCTGTATCCAAGTAAGTTGGATGGGCAGTGTAGGGTCAACTACACTGCTGTGGGTCTGGAGTCACGTGTCGGCCAGACTCGGTAAAGGAGACAGCTGGGATGTCTGAGTGAATCCTCTCCCACAACAACAGTTTCCTTCCCTAAAAAGGAGCTGAGTGAATCAGATGGGGATTTCTTCCACCCCAACCCCACTGACAATGGTTTCACTCCAGATTTCTGACCATATTCCAATTCCACTAGCTGCCGCAGCGGGATTCAAACCCAGGAATCCCCAGAAATGGTTTGATAGTCCAGTCAATAATAGCACTCGGCTGTCATTCCTTTAGTCACCCTGCGATGGTACGTGAACTTGCTGGTGGCTCCGCAGGTAGGAGGAGCGGGTGAAGGCCTTCCCACATTCAGGGCAGCTGAAGGGCCTCTCCCATCTGTGGACCCATCGGTGCCTCAGCAGGTTGGAGGCCTGGGTAAAGGCCTGCCCACACTCAGGGCAAGGAAATGGCCTCTCCCCCATGTGGGCCCGCTGGTGGGTCAGCAAGTTGGGGCAAGCTGAAGGGCTTCCCGCACACAGTGCAGCTGTAGGGCTTCTACCCCTTGTGGACCCGCCGGTGCCTCAGCAGGGCAGAGGCCTGTTAAAGACCTTCCCTCATTCGGGGCAGGGGAATGCCCTCTCCCCCCGTGTGGACCCGCTGGTGGGTCAGCAAGCTGGAGGACTTGCTGAAGGCCTTCCCGCACACAGTGCAGCTGAAGGGCCTCTCCCCAGTGTGGATCCGCTAGTGGGTCAGCAGGTGGGAGGAATGTCTGAAGGCCTTCCTGCAGTCGGTGCAAGGGAACGGCCTCTCCTCGGTGTGACTGCGCCAATGAGTCTCCAGGGCAGACGGAAAATGGAAGCCTTTCCCACAGTCGCCACACTTCCACGGTTTCTCCATGGCCAACGCTTCAGCCGCACATGGAGCCTGTCCCCACCTTGAATTCCTCTTCCCAGGCTGTATAGCTGTTTCAGGCTC
>NW_025181577.1:0-2483 GCF_004010195.1 Chiloscyllium plagiosum | reverse complement strand
CTCTACAATATACACCGGGACAGCTGTTCACTAATATATTCACCGGGACAGCTGTTCTCTACAATATACACCGGGACAGATGTTCACTACAATAAACAACAGGACAGCCGTTCTCTGCAATATACACCGGGATAGCTGTTCACTACTATATACACCGGGACAGCTGTTCACTACAATAAACACCAGGACAGCTCTTCTCTATAATATAACCAGGACAGCTGTTCTCTACATCATTCCCACAACAGCTGTTCTCTACAATACACACCGGGTCAGCTGTTCTCTACAACATACACCGGGACAGATGATCACTACAATATGCACCGGGACAGCTGATCTCTACAATAAACACTGGGACAGCTGTTCACTACAATACACACCGGGACAGCTGTTCACTACAATATACACCGGGACAGGTGATCTCTACAATACACACTGGGACAGCTGTTCACTACTATATACACCGGGACAGCTGTTCTCTACAATATACACCGGGACAGATGTTCACTACAATATACACCGGAACAGCCGTTCTCTGCAATTTACACCGGGATAGCTGTCACTACTATATACACCGGGATAGCGGTTCGCTACGATATACGCCGGGATAGGTGTTCACTATGATACACACCGGGACGGTTGTTCTCTACAATACACACCGGGACAGCTGTTCTCCACAATAAACCCCGGGACCGCTGTTCATTACGATATACACCGGGACAGATGTTCTCTACAATATACACCGGGACAGCTGTTCCCTACAATATACACCAGGACAGCTGTTCTCTACAATAAACACCAGGACAGCTCTTCTCTACAATATAATCAGGACAGCTGTTCTTTACATCATTCCCACGACAGCTGTTCTCTACAATATACACTGGGACAGATGTTCTCTTCAACATACACGGGGACAACTGTTCAGTACTACACCGGGACAGCTGTTCTTTACAATATACATCAGGACAGCTGTTAACTACAACATACACCGTGACAGCTCTTCTCTACAATATACACTGGGACAGCTGTTCTCTACAATATCCACCGGGACAGCTGTTCTCTACAACATACACCGGGACAGATGTTCACTACAATACGCACCGGGACAGCTGTTCTCTACAATAAACACTGGGACAGCTGTTCACTACAATACACACCAGATGTAAACCGGAACAGTGGTTCGCTACGATATACGCCGGGATAGCTGTTCACTACGATATACACCGGGACAGCTGTTCTCTATGATATACACCGGGACAGCTGTTCACTACGATATACACCGGGACAGTTGTTCTCTACAATATACACCGTGACAGCTGTTCTCTACAATATACACCGGGACAGCTGTTCTCTACAATATACACCGGTACAGCTGATCACTACAACATACACCGAGACAGCTGTTCACTACAATACACACCGGGACAGCTGTTCACCACAATATACACCAGGACTGCGGTTCGCTACGATATACGCCGGGCTAGCTGTTCACTACAATATACACCGGGACAGCTGTTCACTACCTTATACACCGGGACAGTTGTTCTCTACAATATACACCGTGACAGCTGTTCTCTACAATAAACACCGGGATAGCTGTTCACTACGATATACACTGGGACAGATGTTCTCTACAATATACACCGGGACAGCTCTTCTCTACAATATACACTGGGACAGCTCTTCTCTACAATATACACCGGGACAGCTGATCACTACAACATACACCGGGACAACTGTTGTCTACAATATACACCAGGACAGCTGTTCTCTACAATAAACACCAGGACAGCTCTTCTCTACAATATAACCGGCACAGCTGTTCACTACTACACCGGGACAGCTGCTCTCTACAATATACACCGGGACAGCTGTTCACTACTACACCGGGACAGCTGTTCTCTACAATATACACTGGGACAGCTGTTCACTACAATATGCACCGGGACAGCTGTTCTCTGCAATACACACAGGGACAACTGTTCACGACAATATACACCGGGACAGCTGTTCACTACAACATACACCGGGACAGCTTTTTACTACTATATACACCGGGACAGCTTTTCACTACAGTATACACCGGGACGGCTATTCACTACGATATACACCGGGGCAGCTGTTCTCTACAATATACACCAGGACAGCTGTTCACTAGTATATACACCGGGACAGCTGTTCACTACAACATACACCGGGACAGCTTTTCACTACAATATACACCGGGACAGCTATTCACTACGATATACACCGGGACAGCTGTTCTCGACAATAGACAGCTGTTCACTAGTATATACACCGGGACAGCTGTTCACTACGATATACACCAGGACAGCTCTTCTCTACAGTATACACCGGGACAGCTGTTCACTACAACATACACCGGGACAGCTGTTGTCTACAATATACAGCAGGACAGCTGTTCTCTACAAAATACACCAGGACAGCTGTTCTCTACAATAAACACCAGGACATCTCTTCTCCAC
>NW_025181576.1:0-2482 GCF_004010195.1 Chiloscyllium plagiosum | reverse complement strand
TCATGAGCTCACCTGCCACTACCAACCTCTCATTTATCAGCCGCAAAACTCATAGTTCGGGTGCAACGCGCTGCCCAATTCTACCTTCGACCCAAAATTCACAAACCTGACTGCCCTGGTTGACCGAATGTCTCACCCAGCTCCATCCCCAAAGAACATACCCCAGCATACCTTGGCATCATTCTGTCCAGCTTGATCTAGGATCTCCCCATGTATGTTCGGGTTGCCACCGCCTCCATGACTTCCGTTTCTTTGGCTCGCAAACTTCATCTTCAGACATTCTACTCTCAAGACCAAGGCCTCCAGGCCCAGCTTTTCGTCGTCAAACGATGACCAAAATCGCATTTTTCCACTGAAACATTTGTCTGATTGGTTAAACTGGACCTCACCCTCAAAAAGGAATCTCCTTTCAATTCTCCCACTTCCTCGAGGGAAAAGGGGTAACCATGGGCATACGCATCGGCCCCAGAAGTTCATGCCACGTTCTCTGGTACATAGAACAGTCCAACTTCCGCAGCTAAACTGACACCAATCCCCTCCATTTACTGCGCTTCATCAATGACTCGATCGGCGCCAGCTCATGCTCCTGCGAGCAGCATGAACAGTTCATCAACTTCACCAGTACCTTGTACCCTGACCTCAAAATTAAGTGGACCGTCTCGGGCACCTTTCTTCCCTTCCTGGACCTCTCCATCTTTATTTCCGTTGACAGACACAAAACAGACATCGACGTCAAGCTCGCTGCCTCCCACAGCTACCTGGACGACATCTACTCCCATCTTGGCATTTGTAAAAACGCTATCCATTCCTAACAATTTATCTACTGCATCTTTTCCCAGGAGGACTAATTCCAACAAAGAAAATCCCGGATGGGAAATTCTTCAATGACTGCAAATTCCCTCCCGCTGGTCGACGATGTTCTCCAGTGCATCTTTTCCATTTCGCTCTCCTCTGCCTTTGAACCCTACCTCTTCAATCGGATCAAGGACAGAACTCCCCGCTCCTCAACTTTCATCTCACCAATCTCCATATTCAACATAACATCTTCAGCGATGTCCATCACCTGGGATGCATTTTATTTTCCACCGCTACCTGCATTCCACAGAGATGATAACCACAAAGACTCCATTGTGAGGGCCACAGCATCCACCACCGTATCGTCCACACCTGGCACCTTTCCTTGACACCACAGGAAGAGGAAAGCATGCGCCTGCACCTTCAAACCCACCGCCGTCCATAGTCCTAACTGATCCTTTCGCATTTGCACAGAGATTTAGCTTTGCTTCCACACACATCATCAGTTGTGTCCGTTGGTTTTGGTGTGGCATACTCGACATTGGGGCGACAGGACGGTTACTTGCGGAACGTTTCTGAAAACATCTCAAGGAAACATGGACGAAATAATTCCATCTCCCCGTTGCGGAACACTTAACCCCCCCCCCCTCCCAACCGTCAAAAACATACAAGTACTGGACCTCCTCCACGGGCAGAATCTACGCACCTGATGCCTGGAGGAAGAATGCCTCAACTTCCACCCATGGCACCCTCCAAGCACACGGGACTGATGCAGATTTCACAAGTTTCTTCACTTTCCATCCATCCCACTCGCCACCCTATTCCAGAGCAAACCTTCTAACTTAGCTCCGCCCTATTGAACTGTCTTAACTTTCCATTTTTATTCCCACCAATTAGCTCCAACCTCCTTTCCGAACAATCTCCATCATCGCGCATCTCCATCTAAGAATGTGAATTCTCAGTTACCCAGCATCACCCCATCCGTGATGAACGGATGATGCTCAAAACTTCACCTCTCCCCCACTTCACATGCTACCAGAACACCTATGTTTTCCAGCACCACATATTACGACACGGGGTACATTCTGACAGTGTCTGCGTCTGAGATTCTCTGAATTAATGAGTGTTTTCCATTGATTTTGTGTGTGTGTTTGTGTGTTTGTTTGTGATAGAGAGTTCGAAAAAAGAGAGAGAAAATTTCTCTGTGCATTTGGGAAATAATCTGAAAGGTTTTATGTGAGTGATAGTGGGCGTATGCAGTTTTGCAAGAGCGAGAATCTGTGAGAGAGAGTGTGTGTGTGCCTGTTTGACTGATGTGCTGTCATCTTATATGAAATACATTGAATCTACGGATGCAGAATTCTGATCCAAGTATTCACGGTCTATCAAACAAATACAGCCAACTACTGCAGAGAATTTCAGGTGATCCTTCCACATTTGCTCGTAGATAAATAGATCCATAGCCACGAGGATAAGAAGCAGAGAATCAATCGAATTCGTCTCCGGTAAAGACTATGTAGACAGTGTAATGTAGTCTGGTCCAACATAGGTTTACACTTCACCATATATACCAAGGTGAGTAAGGAGAATCAACCATCCATCTACGAGCAAACGTGGATCAGGAAACAGTTCAGGACAATAAGTGAAGAGTACAACACGGTTTAGAAATTTGCACTCACGGGGGACG
>NW_025181575.1:0-2482 GCF_004010195.1 Chiloscyllium plagiosum | reverse complement strand
AACGTTCTTTTGCCACTTTTAAATATGTGTGCATGCACACGCACACATACATGCATGCGCACACACAGATTTCTATATATATTGTGTGTGTATGAATTCAGAACATTAGGAATGGATGGTGGGAAATTTGAATGTTCTTCCTGTAGAATGTGAGAGGTTAGAGTCCTCAATAATGTCCCTGATATCTGCATCTGTGGGAAGTGCACCCAACTCCAACTCCTCGGCAACTGTGTTAGGGAACTGGAGCTGGACGTCGGATCATTTGAGAGTCTGAGCGGAATGGAGAGGAATTATAGGGAGGCAGTAACACTTCAGGTACAAGAAAAAGATCGATGGATTACAATCGGGGGACGAGAAGCGAACAAACAGACAGTGCAGGCATCTGGTGTGGTCGTGACCTTCAGTAATAAGTATACCGTATTTGTTACTTTTGGGGGGATGACGTACGAGGGGTAAGTCATCACGTACAGGTCTCTGGCACAGGGTTTGTCACTGTTGCTCAGAAGGATAGGGGAAAGAGGAGGAGAGAATTAGTTATTCGGGACTCCATAGTGAGGGGGACAGTTTGCAGATTTTGTGGGTACAGGGCCGACGCATGCTTGGTGTGTTCTCTCCCAGCTACCAGGGTTTGTGATGTCACACATCGTGTTTTCAGGATCCTTAAGGGGATGGGGTAGCAGCCCCAAGTCTTGCTCCACGTATGCACCAACAACATCGGTATGAAAAGTGATGTGGATGGATGGCAGAAATTCAGGGATCTAGGGTGACATCTTAGATCTAGATCAAACAGAGTTGTTGTCTCTGATTTATTATTCATGCCACGTTGTAGTTTGGCGAAGAATTGGGAAAGAATAGCTGAAAACGTGGTTACAAGGATGGAGCAGGAGGGAGGGATTCGGATACCTGGGTAGTTGGGGCTCATTCTGAAGTCGGTGGAACCTCTACAAACAGGATGGTCTTCACCGAAAACAATATCCTGAGGGGATATTTTGCTAATGCTCCTCAGGATGGTTTAAACAAATTCAGCAGCGGACTGGGAACCTGAATTGTAGCTCCAGTTGGCAGGAGGTTGTGTGTGGTTAGGTCATTAATAGGTTTTCAGGTTTGCAAGCGTGTACTGGCAAGGATGAATGTGGATTGAAGTGTGTCTACTTCAAGCCAGGAGCATCTGGGATAAGATAGGTATCATGGGTTCTAACCTGAGTCTTCCATATTGTGGCCCTTTCAGAGACATGAACGGAGCATTGAAAGGAATGGTAGTTCCAGGTACCTCCGTTTCGATTTTTCAGTAAGAACAGGGAGGTCGTTACAGAGGGGGAGATGTGGCATTATTAGTCAAGGACAGTACTATCGTAGCAGAAAGGATATTTGGTGAGAAATGTACTGAATCTGCTGAGCTCGATTGGGCTGCGATCAGAATCAGGAAAGGCGATTCACCACCAAAATGTTCTAGAGATATGGAAGAAAAGATTGCAAGGTTGATTCTGGATAGAAACCAAATTGACAGGTTAGCTGTTATAGGGAGCTTTAACTTTCCAAAGACTGATTGGAAATATCATTGTTTGAGTACCTCTGATCGGCCAGCTTTTCTCCAATGTGTGCAGGACGGTTTCCTGACATAGCATGTAGACAGGCCAACAAGAAGCAAACCCATATTGGATTAGGTACTGGGTAATGAACCAAGATAACTGTTCGATTTTGAGGTAAGTGAGCACTTTGGTGATAGTGATCACAATTCGGTTATGTTTATTTCGCGATGGATAGGAAGACGTATATATTGCAGAGCAAGAGGTAACGCTGAGAGGAAGGCCATTATAATGCGATTAGGCAAGAGTTAGTATGTGGTAAAAACAATGACTGCAGATGCTGGAAACCAGATTCTGGATCAGTGGTGCTGGAAGAGCACAGCAATTCAGCTAGGATGAGGTGGGGGAAGGTGAAATGAGGAAACTGTTGAAATCCACATTGATGCCCTGGGGTTGAAGTGTTCCGAGGCGGAATATGAGGCGTTCTTCCTCCAGGCGTCTGGTGGTGAGGGAGCGGCGGTGGAGGAGGCCCAGCACCTCCATATCCTCGGCAGAGTGGGAGGGGGAATTGAAATGTTGAGCCACTGGGCGATGTGGTTGATTGGTGCGGGTGTCTCGGAGATGTTCCCTAAAGCGCTCTGCTAGGAGGCGTCCAGTCTCCCCAATGTAGAGGAGACCGCATCGGGAGCAACGGATACATTGTCTATTGCTGTCTGTGTCTAAGGTCCACTCTGGAGATTACAGACTGGAATTATTCTCCCTAAAGACAAGTTCAGAGCTGAAAGTATGGAGAAGGAAGGTAAAGGCCAAGACAATGAAGTGGAGTAGGTGGGAATGACGAGCAAACAGATATAACAGAAGTGGAGAGACAGAAGAAGAGAAAGGCAGACAGAACAGGCATGAGCTTTTGAACCCTGTTTTCAGTCATATTTTAACATCAATGCAGTGCCATCACT
>NW_025181574.1:1563-2482 GCF_004010195.1 Chiloscyllium plagiosum | reverse complement strand
ATAGCAAATGACTCAGTGGTTAGCACATCGGGCCCACATCATCAGGGAGCTGGGCTCAATTCCATCTTTGGGCGACTGTGAGAGTTCGCACATTCTCCCTGTTTCTGCATGGGCTTCTTCTGGGTGCTCTCACAGTCTGAAGATGTGCAGGCTCGGTAGACTGGCTATGCTAAAATTGCCCATAGTGTCCTGGGATGTGCAAGCTGGGTGGCTCAGTTACAGGGATAGAGTCTGTGGGGGGATTGGGGATTGGGGGGGTCTGAGTGGAATGCTCTTCTTCCGCCGCCTTCGCCTCCGCGCCTACTTCTCCAACCAGGACTCCCGCCCTCCCTCTGATGACCCCTTCTCCCGCCACCAACACACCCCATCTACCTGGACACCCCGTGCTGGCCTCTTACCCGCCCTCGATCTCTTAACAGCCAACTGCCGCTGTGACATTGACCGCCTCAACCTGTCCACCCCTCTCACCCACTCCAACCTCTCACCCTCGGAACGTGCGGCCCTCCACTCCCTCCGCTCTAACCCCAACCTCACCATCAAACCGGCAGACAAGGGAGGCGCGGTGGTAGTTTGGCTCACCGATCTCTATATTGCTGAGGCTAGACGCCAGCTCGCGGACACCTCCTCCTACTGCCCCCTTGACCATGACCCCACCTCCCACCACCAAACCATCATCTCCCAGACCATCCATAAACCTCATCACCTCAGGGGATCTCCCATCCACCGCCTCCAACCTCATAGTCCCACAACCCCGCACCGCCCGTTTCTACCTCCTGCCCAAAATCCACAAACCTGACTGCCCCGGCCGACCCATTGTCTCAGCCTGCTCCTGCCCCACCGAACTCATCTCTGCATACCTTGACACAGTCCTGTCTCCCTTAGTCCAAGAATTCCCCACCTATGTTCGGGACACCACCCA
>NW_025181574.1:0-1041 GCF_004010195.1 Chiloscyllium plagiosum | reverse complement strand
ACCACCCCACCAACCTCCAGATACATCGGATCATCTTTCGTCATTTCCACCACCTCCAAACGGACCCCACCATCAAGGATATATTTCCCTCCCCTCCCCTATCGGCGTTCCGGAAAGACCACTCCCTCTGCGACTCCCTTGTCAGATCCACACCCCGCACCAACCCAACCTCCACTCCCGGCACCTTCCCCTGCAACCGCAAAAAATGCAAAACTTGCGCCCATACCTCCCCCCTCACTTCCCTCCAAGGCCCCAAGGGATCCTTCAATATCCATCAGAAATTCACCTGCACCTCCACACACATCATTTACTACATCCGCTGCACACGATGTGGCCTCCTATACATTGGGGAGACAGGCTGGCTACTTGCGGAACGTTTCAGAGAACACCTCTGGGACACCCGCACCAACCGACCCAACCGCCCAGTGGCTGAACACTTTAACTCCCCCTCCCACTCCGCCAAGGACATGCAGGTCCTTGGCCTCCTCCATTGCCATACCATGGCAATATAACGTCTGGAGGAAGAGCGACTCATCTTCCGCCCAGGAACCCTCCAGCCACAGGGGATGAATGCGGATTTCACCAGCTTCCTCATTTCCCCTCCCCCCACCTTTTCTCAGTCCCAGCCCTCAGACTCAGCCCTCAGACCCCCTCTCCGGCCTATCACCCTCACCTTAACCTCCTTCCACCTATCGCATTCCCAACGCCCCTCCCCAAGTCCCTCCTCCCTACCTTTTATCTTAGCCTGCTTGGCACACCCTCCTCATTCCTGAAGAAGGGCTTCTGCCCGAAGCGTCGATTCTCCTTCTCCTTGGATGCTGCCTGACCTGCTGCACTTTTCCAGCAACACATTTTTAAGCTCTGATCTCCAGCATCGGCAGTCCTCACTTTCTCCTAGAATGCCAATGTGGACCTGATGGGGTAAATGGCCTGCTTCCACACTGTGGGGATTCTCTGAGGTGTTTGTGATGTTGGGACCTCAGGAGAAGCCAATATAGACAATTCTCGAGATGCTTGAGGCCAAAGAGGTTTGCAAACATT
>NW_025181573.1:0-2482 GCF_004010195.1 Chiloscyllium plagiosum | reverse complement strand
TTAAGGCCTGCTATGTTCTGGGTTTAAATCCTGCTATATTCTGGGATTCAGGCCTGCTGTGTTCTGGGTTGGAAACCCTGCTATATTCTGGGATTACGGCCTGCTATATTCTGAGATTAAGCCCTGCTATATTGTGGAATTAAGCCCTGCTATATTCTGGGATTAAGGCCTGCTATATTCTGGGTATAAGGCCTGCTATATACTGGGATTAAGCCGTGCTATATTCTGTGTTTAAGGCCTGCTATATTCTGGGTTTCAGGCCTGCTACATTCTGGGATTAAGCCCTGCTATATTCTGGAATTAAGCCCCGCTATATTCTGGGATTAAGGCTGCTATATTCTGGGTTTATGGTCTGATATAATCTGGGATTAAGGCCTGCTATATACTGGGTTTAAGGCCTGCTATATTCTGGGACTAAGGCCTGCTATATTCTGGGTTTAAGGCCTGCTATATTCTGGGATAAAAGCCTGCATTATTTTGGGATTAAGGCCTGATATATTCTGGGATTAGGCCCTGCTATATTCTGGGATTAAGGCCTGCTATATTCTGGGTATAAGGCCTGCTATATACTGGGATTAAGACCTGCTATATTCTGGGTTTAAGGCCTGCTATACTCTGGGTTTCAGGCCTGCTACATTCTGGGATTAAGCCCTGCTATATTCTGGAATTAAGCACTGCTATATTCTGGGATTAAGGCTGCTATATTCTGGGTTTAAGGCCTGCTATATTCTGAGATTAAGCCCTGCTATATTCTGGGATTAAGGCCTTCTATATTCTGGGTATAAGGCCTGCTATATACTGGGATTAAGCCCTGCTCTATTCTGGGTTTAAGGCCTGCTATATTCTGGGTTTCAGGCCTGTTACATTCTGGGATTAAGCCCTGCTATATTCTGGAATTAAGCACCGCTATATTCTGGGATTAAGGCTGCTATATTCTGGGTTAAAGGCCTGCTATACTCTGAGATTAAGCCCTGCTATATTCTGGGATTAAGGCCTTCTATATTCTGGGTATAAAGCCTGCTATATACTGGGATTAAGCCCTGCTATATTCTGGGTTTAAGGCCTGCTATATTCTGGGTTTCAGGCCTGCTACATTCTGGAATTAAGCCCCGCCATATTCTGGGATTAAGGCTGCTATATTCTGGGTTTAAGGCCTGCTATATTCTGGGTTTCAGGCCTGCTACATTCTGAGATTAAGCCCTGCTGTATTCTGAGATTAAGCCCTGCTGTATTCTGAGATTACAACCTGCTATATCTTGGGATTAAGGCCTGCGATATTCCTGGATAAGCCCGGCTATATTCTGGGTTTAAGGACTGCTGTATTCTGGGATTAAGGCCTGCTTTACTCTGGGTTTAAGGCCTGCTATATTCTGGGATCACGGCCTGCAATATTCTGGGTTTAAGGCCTGCTAGACTCTGGGATAAAGCCCTGCTATGTTCTGGGTTTAAATCCTGCTATATTCTGGGATTCAGGCCTGCTGTGTTCTGAGTTGAAAACCCTGCTATATTCTGGGATTAAGGCCTGCTCTATTCTTGGATTAAGGACTGCTATATTCTGGAATTAAGCCCTGCTACATTCTGGGACGAAGCGCTGCTATATTCTGGGTTTAAGGCCTGCTATATTCTGGGATAAAGGCCTGCTATATTCTGGGATTAAGGACTGCTATATTCTGGGTTTAAGGCCTGCTATATTCTGGGATGAAGCGCTGCTATATTCTGGGTTTAAGGCCTGCTATATTCTGGGTTTAAGGCCCGCTATATTCTGGGATAAAGGCCTGCTATATTCTGGGTTTAAGGCCTGCTATATTCTGGGATTAAGGACTGCTATATTCTGAGTTAAAGGCCTGCAATATTTAAGGCCTGCTATATTCTGGGATAAAGGCCTGCTATATTCTCGGAGTAATGATTGCTATCTTCTGTGATTAAGCCCTGCTATATTCTGGGTTTAAGCCCTGCTATATTCTGGGTTTAAGGCTTGTTATATTCTGGATTTAAGGCCTGCTAGACTCTGGGATAAAGCCACGCTATATTCTGGGTTTAAGGCCTGCTATATTCTGGAATTAAGGCCTGCTATATTCTGGGATTAAGACCTGCTATATTCTGGGTTTAAGACCTGCTATATTCTGGGATTAAGGGCCTGCTATATTCTGGGTTTAAAACCTGCTATATTCTGGATTTAAGGCCTGCTATATTCTGGGATGAAGGCCTGCTATATTCTATGATTAGGGCCTGCTATATTCTGGGTTTAGGGCCTGCTATATTCTGGGATTAAAGCCTGCTATATCCTGGGATTAAGCCCTGCTATATTCTGTGTTAAAGGCCTGCTATATTCAGGGATTAGGTCCAGCCAGATTCTGGGATTAAGCCCTGCGATATTCTGGGTTTAAGGCCTGCTATATTCTCGGTTTAAGGCATGCTATATTCTGGACTTAAGGCCTGCTATATTTGAAGTTAAAGGCCTGCAATATTCTTAGATTATGCC
>NW_025181572.1:0-2482 GCF_004010195.1 Chiloscyllium plagiosum | reverse complement strand
CTTTATCTGCAGCTCCCCCTAACCCCACCCCCAGTTATACCGGAAATATTGACTTCTCCACCTCCTGATGTTGCCTGGCTTGTTGCGTTCTCCAGCCTCCTGTTTGTCTGTTATTACACAGGACGATAAGGAGTCTAGTCAGCACAACACGTTGGTTAGCAGCTACCATGAGTCACCCAATAATGAACCTCTTCCCTCGGATGAGGAGGAGGACATGCAACGCCTCGAGAATCTGACACACGAAAAGAAGTGACCATTCAGCCCCTCCAAACTGTTTCACGGAAAAAGGAGGATGTCATTGATGCTGCAACACGACAAACCAATGAAGCAGAGACTGCACAGGCAGACTGACCCAAGTTGTTCCTCCTGGCCCCATTGCTAATGCTACACATTTGTTACATTAATGTGGTTTGCTGATGGAGAGGAGCACGCCGGATGGCTTGTTCCAAGTCGCAAGGACGCATCTGCCATATCCGAGAAGACAGGCTTGTCGTCTGCATGGAGATCAGAAACTTTTTGGAAAGGCCAACTCTGTCAGAGTGTAGCTGCTGACATGTTTGTGAACAACATGATGCTTAGTACAGGATCTCACTCCAACTGTACGTTGAGATAGTGAGAGTTCATTCAGAATCTGCAGCTTTCTCACGACCAACATGGGGTCTCCACAGAGAGTGTAAACTATCAGAGTGTCATAGAGTTTAATAGCAGGGAAACAGGCCCATTAGCCCAAATTGGACTATGCCAACCAAAATGTCCATTCATGGCAACTCTATTTCCCTGCACTTGGTCCATATCTTGCTAAACCTTTCCTATCAGCGTATCTGTACACATATGAAAACATATACTGCAGGAAAAGACGTAATATTTCACGCTATAATTTTTTGTTATGGGAATAACGAGTCCTGGTTCAAAACGCACACGTTTTATTGCAATCACTTTTTAATCTTTTGCAGCATTACAGATTAAACACTCATTTCCTTCACACTCTCCTCGTGGTACCACCACTGCAGGGATTAGTCTGGTCAAACTCCTTTACACTATCTCACTGTGGCAAGGAGATCATTCCTTATAATGGAGAGAAAGTCTGTTCACAGTGCCCCACGTGATGTCTCAATATCTCTCGACAACTGCAGGGAGGTGTCTTCACGCCTATATTTGAATCATTTTTCAATGAAGGGCATTATACAATATATTGTGCTGATTAATTGTTGCTCTGTATGAGTTCTGTCAGTGACTCATGACCAAGGGCATTCAGCTCCATTTCACCAAGAGCAGTTCCCATCATCTCATCTTCTCATAAATACAAAATGAGAAGGATATTATGTTTTGCCAAATCGTTTCTTTGCCCTGCGAAACGCGATACTTCCAGCACAGCCACGCCAACAGCAACATCACTACTGCCATTGCTAGATGTTTGGAGGTGCTGAGGAGGTGATGGTCTAGTTGTATTATCTCCAGATAACTATTTCAGCGACCCAGGTAATGACCCAGAGCACAGATTCAATTTCCACTACAGTAAATATTGGAATTTGAGTTCAATAAAATACCACGAATTAAGAAACAATGAAACGATTGTCAGAAAAACCTACCTGGCACACTGATGCCCTTCAAGGAATGAAATCTATCATCTTCACCTGATCGGGCTTATATGGGACTCTAGACCCATAGTAATGCTGTTAACTCTCGGCTGCCATTTGAAATGTCCAAACTCAACAACTCAGTTAAATCACTCACTATAAAGTCTCAAAGAAATTAAACCAGCTTCTCATAAATACAAAATGAGAAGGATAGTATGTTTTGCCAAATCGTTTCTTTGCCTTGCGAAACGCGATGCTTCCAGCACAGCCATGCCAACAGCAACATCACTACTGCCATTGCTAGATGTTTGGAGATGCTGAGGAGGCGATGGTCTAGTTGTATTATCTCCAGATAACTATTGCAGCGACCCAGGTAATGACCCAGAGCACAGATTCAATTCGCACTACAGCAAATATTGGATTTTGAGTTCAATAAAATACCACGAATTAAGAAACAATGAAACGATTGTCAGAAAAACCTACCTGGCACACTGATGCCCTTCAAGGAATGAAATCTATCATCTTCACCTGATCGGGCTTACATGGGACTCTAGACCCATAGTAATGTTGTTAACTCTCGGCTGCCATTTGAAATGTCCAAGCCCAGCCACTCAGTTATATCACTCATTATAAAGTCTCAAAGAAATTAAACCAGACGGAACTAAGCATTGAATGCTTACAGCCCACAGACTGCAGTAGTCAGGAAGGCAGCTCACCAACAGCTTCTCAAGGACAATGTGGAAAGGGAATTGCATGCTGTCCCAATACCCCATTAATGAATTTTTAAAAAGTTGATTACTCTTAGGAAAGGGAGACAAAGGGACATAACTCATTTCAAACCGTGACTTTGATGTATACCATACATGGACAGAACTTTCGTTAATATGGCAACAGGAGAAAAATAA
>NW_025181571.1:0-2482 GCF_004010195.1 Chiloscyllium plagiosum | reverse complement strand
ATGATCCCTCTGTCACAGTCAATGGAAATGGCACTGAGACAAACTATTGTTAGATTTAGCCCAATGAGTCAAAGACTCTGCTGACCCTACGGCCCAGATACAAAGCTGCAGAACAAATACTCATCCAAAACTCTGCATCATTTGTGCTCCCACTAATATCATGTTCACCTACCATTCCTGGAAACACTTATATTACGGGATGCTGTTGAAATGTTTTCATTTCTGCATTCTGAAACCTGGGAACACATCCTTCCATAACACTGTATCTCAGTCTCCCCCTCTTTGTCTATTTCCTATACCCCTCCCATTTGTTATTGTTTAAACTGATTCCCCCTCCATCTCTGTATCTCTGTGGCGGTGATGTTCACACCTTCAGCAACCCCTTGTCAGGGCACAATGGAGAGATGGAGCTGGAAATGGATGTGATCTGCACATCCTGTCACTTCCAGCATGGGCTGAAAGTTTCCCCACACTGGGCAGGGATCGAACACAGTGTTACAGATCAATGCACTGCGGTGTGTACACAGTCCGACATGCTGGGAGGGTAACTGCTCCTGGGTTACAGATCAATGCACTGGGGTGGTGTACACAGCCCTACATGCAGGGAGGGTAACTGCTCCTGGGTTACAGATCAATGCACTGGGGTGGTGTACACAGCCCTACATGCAGGGAGGGTAACTGCTCCTGGGTTACAGATCAATGCACTGGGGTGGTGTACACAGCCCTACATGCAGGGAGGGTAACTGCTCCTGGGTTACAGATCAATGCACTGGGGTGGTGTACACAGCCCTACATGCAGGGAGGGTAACTGCTCCTGGGTTACAGATCAATGCACTGGGGTGGTGTACACAGCCCTACATGCAGGGAGGGTAACTGCTCCTGGGTTACAGATCAATGCACTGGGGTGGTGTACACAGCCCTACATGCAGGGAGGGTAACTGCTCCTGGGTTACAGATCAATGCACTGGGGTGGTGTACACAGCCCTACATGCAGGGAGGGTAACTGCTCCTGGGTTACAGATCAATGCACTCAGTGCACTGGGGTGGGATACACAGTCCTACATGTTGGGAGGGTAACTGCTCCTGGTTTACAGATCAGTGCACTGGGGTGGGATACACAGTCCTACATGTTGGGAGGGTAACTGCTCCTGGTTTACAGATCAGTGCACTGGGGTGGGATACACAGTCCTACATGTTGGGAGGGTAACTGCTCCTGGTTTACAGATCAGTGCACTGGGGTGGGATACACAGTCCTACATGTTGGGAGGGTAACTGCTCCTGGTTTACAGATTAATTCACGGGTGACCACCCGTGAATTAATCTGGTCAGACTATCTGTTTGAAGTTTATAGATCATGTCCTGTTGTGGTCTGCACAGCTCCCCGTGCTGGACAGTTATCTAATCCGGGGTTATACATCAATGCACTGCTGTGGTCTGCACAGCTCCCAGTGCTGGACAGATATCTAGTCCGGGGTTATAGATCAATACACTGCTGTGGTCTGCACAGCTCCCCATTCTGTACAGATATCGAGTCCGTGTTTACAGATCAATACCCTGCAGTGGTCTGCACAGCTCCCCGTGTTGGACAGATGTCTAATCCAGGTTTATAGATCAATGCACTGCTGTGGTCCGCACTTCTCACCGCACTGGACAGATATGTGGCCTGCGATTACAGATCAATGCCCTTATCTGACCTGTGCAGTGTTCCACTCTGGACAGATTGCTGGATTGTATTGAGCAGTACATTGGCTGGGTCCACACCGTGTTCCACGGTGAATGGATATATCCTCTGGCATTATGGGGTCTGGGCTGGTTCTGGAAGGTGGATTGAGAATGTGGTGTATTTAACCATTTCAGCTGATCTGGCAATGCCTTTAGTTCCCATTCCTGTGATTGAACCCTCCGTCTCTCACCCCATTAATGTTACAGTGTGTCCCGGCACAGTACATCATGTTGGTGGGGTGGGTAGGGGGGAAAGGTGATGGGCAGGTCAAGGGGTTCCCCGGAACGTTCTGTCCCCAACGTTCTATACCTGACATTCCCCGGAAAGTTCTGTCCCCAACATTCTATAACTGCCATTCCTCGGAACGTTCTGTCCCCAACATTCTATAACTGACACTCCACAGAACGTTCTGCCCCTGACATTCTGTAACTGCCGTTCCCCGGAACGTTCTGTCCCTGACATTCTATTACTGACACTCCCCGGAACGTTCTGTCCCCGACATTCTATAATTGACATTCCCCGGAACATTCTGTCCATGACATTCTATAACCGACATTCCCCGGAACGTTCTGTCTCTGACATTCTATAACTGACATTCCCTGGAACGTTCTGTCCCTGACATTCTGCAACTGCCATTCCCCGGAACGTCTGTCCCTGACATTCTATAACTGACACTCCCAGGAACGTTCTGTCCCCAACATTCTATAACTGACATTCCCCGGAACGTTCTGTCCATGACATTCTATAACCGACATTCCC
>NW_025181570.1:0-2482 GCF_004010195.1 Chiloscyllium plagiosum | reverse complement strand
TACTGTGTGAGACCGGGATACTGTGTGTGACCGGGATACTGTGTGTGACCGGGATCCTGTGTGTGACCGGGATACTGTGTGAGACCGGGATACTGTGTGAGACCGGGATACTGTGTGAGACCGGCATACTGTGTGAGACCGGGATACTGTGTGAGACCGGGATACCGTGTGAGAGTGGGATACCATGTGAGACCGGGATACTGTGTAAGAGTGGGATATTGTGTGAGAGTGGGACACTGTGTGAGACTGGGATACTGTGAGAGACCCGGACACTGTGTGAGAGTGAGATACTGTGTGATAGTTGGATATTGTGTGAGAGTGGGATACCGTGTGAGAGTGGGATACCGTGTGAGACCGGGATACTGTGTGAGACCGGGATACTGTGTGAGAATGGGATACTGTGTGAGACCGGGATAATGTGTGAGACCGGGATACTGTGAGAGAGTGGGATACTGTGTCAGACTGGGATACTGTGTGAGAGTGAGATACTGTGAGGGACCGCGATACTGTGTGCGAGTGGGATACTGTTTGAGACCGGGATACAGTGTGAGACCGGGATACTGTGTGAGTCCGGGATACTGTGTGAGAATGGGATACTGTGTGAAACCGGGATACTGTGTGAGAGTGGGATACTGTGTGAGACCTGAATAGTGTGTGAGACCGGGATACTGTGTGAGAATGGGATACTGTGTGAGAGTGGGATACTGTGTGAGACCGGGATACTGTGTGAGAGTGCGATACTGTGTGAGACCGGGATACTGTGTGAGACCGGGATACTGTGTGAGACCGGGATACTATGTGAGACCGGGATACTGTGTGAGAATGGGATACTTTGTGAGACCGGGATACTGTGAGAGAGTGGGATACTGTGAGAGAGTGGGATACGGTGTGAGACCGGGATACAGTGTGTGAGTGGGATACTGTGTGTGAGTGGGATACTGTGTGTGAGTGGGATACTGTGTGTGAGTGGGATACTGTGAGAGATTGGGATACTGTGTTAGACTGGGATACTGTGTGAGCGTGGGATACTGTGAGAGAGTGGGATATGTGTGAGACCGGGATACTGTGTGAGAGTTTTATACTGTGAGAGAGTGGGATACTGTGAGAGAGCGGGATACTGTGTGAGACTGGGATACTGTGTGAGACTGGGATACTGTGTGAGACTGGGATACTGTGTGAGACCGGGATACTGTGAGAGACCGGGATACTGTGAGACAGTGGGATCCTGAGAGAGACTGGGATACTGTGTGAGAGGGGGATCCTGTGAGAGACAGGGATCCTGTGAGAGACCGGGATACTGTGTGAGAGTGGGATACTGTGTGAGAGTGGGATACTGTGTGAGAGACCGGGATACTATGTGAGAGTGGGATACAATGTGAGACCGGGATACTGTGTGAGACCGGGATACTGTGTGAGACCGGGATACTGTGTGAGACCGAGATACTGTGTGAGACCCGGACACTGTGTGAGAGTGAGATACTGTGTGATAGTTGGATCCTGTGTGAGAGTGGGATACTGAGAGAGACCGGGACACTGTGTGAGATGGGCTACTGTGTGAGAGTGGGCTACTGTGTGAGAGTGGGCTACTGTGTGAGAGTGGGATACTGTGTGAGACCGGGATACTGTGTGAGACTGAGATACTGTGTGAGGCCGGGATACTGTGTGAGACTGGGATACTGTGAGAGACCCGGACACTGTATGTGAGTGAGATACTGTGTGATAGTTGGATCCTGAGTGAGAGTGGGATACCGTGTGAGAGTGGGATACTGAGAGAGACCGGGACACTGTGTGAGAGTGGGCTACTGTGTGAGAGTGGGCTACTGTGTGAGAGTGGGATACTGTGTGAGAGTGTGATACTGTGTGAGACCGGGATACTGTGTGAGACCGGGATACTGTGTGAGACCAGGATACTGTGTGAGAGTGCGATACTGTGTGAGAATGGGATACTGTGTGAGACCGGGATACTGTGTGAGACCGGGATACTGTGTGTGAGTGGGATGTGTGTGTGAGTGGGATACTGTGTGAGACCGGTATACTGTGTGAGAGTGCGATACTGTGTGAGAATGGGATACTGTGTGAGAGTGGGATACTGTGTGAGAGTGGGATACTGTGTGATACCGGGATACTGTGTGAGACCGGGATACTGTGTGAGAGTGGGATACTGTGACAGAGTGGGATACTGTGACAGAGTGGGATGCTGTGAGAGACCGGGATACTGTGTGAGAGTGGGATAGTGTGGGAGATTGGGATACAGTGTGAGAGTGGGATACTGTGTGCGACCGGGGAACTGTGTGCGACCGGGATACTGTGTGCGACCGGGATACTGTGTGAGACCGGGATACTGTGTGAGAGTGGGATACTGTGTGAGAATGGAAGATTTGGATACTGTGAGAGACCGGGATACTGTGTGTGACCGGGATACTGTGTGAGCCCGGGATACTTTATGATGCCGGGATACCGTGTGAGACCGGGATACCGTGTG
>NW_025181569.1:0-2482 GCF_004010195.1 Chiloscyllium plagiosum | reverse complement strand
ATGGGCAATTCAGTTTGGCCAATGCAATTGACCAGCACATCATTAGATTGTGGGAGGAAACCAGAGGAACGGGAGGAAATTCGCACAGACATGCATAGAATGCGCAAATTCCACACATATGGTCACCTGAGGTTGGAATAAAACGTGGGTTCCTCGCGCTTTGAGGCAGCAATGTTAATCATTTAGCGATCATGCCAAATACTGCAAGAAAGATGGGCTTTAGACTTGTTTCAGAGCAATGCCAAGGGCCAAAGGGCCTGAACTGTGGTAATGTTCTCAGTTCTATGTTCTCTCACCTCTCTCCTTCATTTTCAACTCTCTCTCTCTCTCCTGTTCTACTCTATCTCGTAAAGCTCAGCTTACAATGGCAGGGGACCTCAGACCCGTGGCATGTGCCTCTTGCTTGATGTGGGAGCTCAGGAACGTGTCTGATTTTCCTAACTCTTACATTTGAAAGAAGGGTGTCCATCTGCAGCTCTTGTTAGACCACATGACACCTCTGGAGCTGCTGATGGACTCATTGTGGAGCATCTGCGTTGCTGAGGAAGTCGTGGATAGCCCGTTTATTGAACTGGGTTGCACCGCAGGTTAATATTGCTGAGGGAGGCAGTGAATGGGTGACCAAAAGCCAGAAAAAGAATAGGAAGGCAGTGCAGGTGTCCCCTGTGGTCATCTCCCTCCAAAACGGCTATACCGTTTTGGATACTGTTGGGTGAGTTGGCTCACCAGGATAGGGCAGCAGTTGTCAAGATCATGGCACCGTGGCGGGCACTACTGTTCAGCAGGACGGGAAAAAGACTCGTAGGGCCATAGTCATAGGGGATTCTATATTGAAGGGAGTATGTTGGTGGTTCTGTGGCCGAAAAAGGGAATCCCGGACAGTATGTTGCCTCCCAGGTGCTCAGGTCAGGGATGTCACCGATCGGCTGCAGAACATTCTAAAAGGGGAGGCTGAACAGCCAGTTGTCTTGGTGCATTTATGCATCAACAATATAATTAGAAAACGAGATGAAAGAAGAATTCAGTGAGAAAAGTTAAAGAGGAGGACCTCAAAGGTAGTGATCTCAGAAATACTACCAATGCCACGTGCTAGCCAGCGCAGAAATGAAAAAAAAAGATGGGGTGCAGATTTTTTGGACATTTATACCGGTTCTGTGGAAGGTGGACTAATACAAAATGGACAGTCTACATCTGAACCAGAACGTAGCCAATGTCCTTGAGGGAGTATTTGCTACTGCTGTTGGGGAGGTTTTAAACTAATATGGATGGGCCTGGGAACCAGAGGCGAAAACAAGTAGGCAACGAGGTGGAGATTGCAGACTGTAAGAAACATGAAGGTAGCATTACTAAAAGGAAGAGTAGGCAGAGAGCAGATGAACACAAAAGAACTGGTGGCTTGAAATGCATCTAATTTAACGCAAGGAGTAAGGCAGATGAACCTAGGGCTTCGATTGGTGCCTGGGATTATGACGTTATTGCAATCACAGAGCCTTGGGTGCAAGAATGGGCATGATGATTCACAACTAAATGTTCCAGATATAGACGCTTCAGACAGGAGAGGGAGGGAAGAAAAAGTGGGCGTGGAGTTGCACTGCTGGTCAGAGATAATATCACGACTGTGCTAAAGGAGGACATTATGGAGGTCTTGGTTAGTGATCCATTATGGGTGGAGCTGAGAAGGGTGCACTAACGCTGTTGGAATTTTATGACAGGCCTCCCAAAAGCGAGCGTGAGGTGGAAGATCAAACAGGTAAACAGATTATGGAAGGACGTAGAGGCGATAGGGTTGTGGTGATGGGAGATTATAATTTTCCTAACATTGGCTGGGATACACTTAGCGTCAGAGGTCTGGATGGGGTAGAACTTGTACGAAGAGTCCAGGAGAGTTTTCTAGAGCAGTATGTCAATAGTCCGACGAGGGAAGGGGTCATATTGGACCCGTAACTGGGGAACGAGTGAGGACAGGTGGTAGAAGTTTCAGTGGGAGATTTCTTTGGAAACAGTGAACGGAATTCTGTAAGTTTTCGAATGCTAGTTGATAAAGATGAGAGAGGTCCTAATGGAAGAATACTAAACTGTGCCAAGGCCAATTATATCAAAACTGGCAGGAGCTCGGAAATGTAGATTTGACATAGCTATTTGAAGGGAAGTTCACATTTGATATGTGGGAGGCTTCAAAGATAGGTTGAAGATAGTGCAGGATAGGCATGTCCCGTTGAAGACAAAGGATAGGAATGACAAGATTTGTGAACCGTAGATAACAGGAGAAAATGTACGACTAGCCAAGAGGAAAAGGGATGAGTACATAAGGTCACGGAGTAGTGGAACATGGTTTATCTTGAAATTGAAATTGAATTTTGATTAATCTGGTTCACGTTGACATAAGGAGGGAAGATGTGTTGGGAAGGCTCGAGGTTATTACGATGGACAAATCCCCTGGATCAGATGAGATCTATCTCAGGTTACTGAGGGAGGCAAGAGA
>NW_025181568.1:0-2482 GCF_004010195.1 Chiloscyllium plagiosum | reverse complement strand
CAGCAAAGGCAGTAACTGCACAAGTTCACTGCTGTGTCAGTTAGCAGTGTGGGTTTTTTTCTCTCTCTCTCTTTCTCTCTCTCTCACCGTCTCTCTCCTGCACTGACCTGACCATGTGCTGCCTTTGTCTGTTCCTCTCCCTTTGAAAAGTGCTTTTGTTTTGACTTTTTTTTCTCTCCAAAGTTCCAAGACAATGCAACAGCATATAAAACAGTAATTGCTGCTCCTGAAATTTAAGGAAATCACCTCCAACACCTAAAATACCTCAAAAAAGAAGTAGCCTGTTACCGCCAGAAATTTTTCCTGTCCTGCATCTTGGATTACCCATAATTTTGGTACAACAAACAAGGCTAGTGCTTATACAATTAATGGTAGGGCCTTGGGTAGTGGTGTAGAACAGAGGCACCTAGGGGTGCAGGTACATAATTCTTGAAGTTTGGATCACATGCGGACAGGGTGGTTAAAAAGGCACACTTGCCTTCATTGCTCAGTCCTTTGAGTGTAGGAGTTGGGAGGTCATGTTGAGTTTATACAGGACATTGGTGAGGCTTCTTCTTGAATTCTGTGTTCAGTTCTGGTCACCCTGTTATAGGAAGGATATTATCACACTGGAGAAGTTCAGAAGAGATTTGCCAGGATGTTGCCAGGTGTGGAAGGTTTGAGTTATAAAGAAAGGCTGGATCGACTGGGACTTTGTGTTGGAGTGTAGGAGGTTGAGCGGCAACCTGATAGAAATTCACAAAATAATGAGAGATGTCAATAGAGTTAATGGTAGTTGTCGTTTCCCAAGGATGGGGCATTTCAAGAGTTTAGGGTACATTCTTAAAGTGAGAGGAGAGAGATTTAAAAAAAATATAAGAGGCAGATTTTTTACACAGGTGGGTCACGTATTGAATGAACTTCCTGAGCAAGTGTTGGATAAGGATTGCAATGTTTAAAAGACATTTGGATAGATACACGAATAGGAAAGGTTTGGAGGGATATGGGCCAGTAGCAGACAAGTGGGACTAGGTAATTTAGGATTATGTTGGACATCGACTGGTAGCACCGAAGGGTCTGTTTCCATGCTCTACGACTTTATGACCCTGTGACTCTGTGATGCCTTAACCAAAGGGAATAGCTGCTCCCTACTCAACCTATCCATACACCACATAATTTTATATACTTCGATCATGCCCCTCCCAGCCTTAGCCTTCTCTGATCTACAGCAAAAAATCTAAGCTTATCCAATCTCTCCTTACAGGTCATTTGCTGCACCCCAGGCAACATCCCAGTGAACTCCTTTGTACCCCCTCAGGTAGTATCACATCCTTCCTGTATTGAAGGGATTAGAACTGTATGCAGTACTCCAGCTTGGCCTGACTAATGCTCTGCACAACTCCAACATTATCTCCTTGTTCTTATACTCCATGTCACAACTGATTAAAGCAAGTGTCCCAAATGCTGCCTTAACTATCCTATTCACATGCTCTGCTGACATCAGGTACCTGTGAATAATTACCCCAAGATCTCTCTGTTCTTCTGAGTTACCCAGTGGCCAGCCATTCATTCAATTGTCCCTTATCTTGATTATTCTTCGAAAGTGCATTATCTCACATTTATCAGTGTTAAATACCATCTGCCATGTCTCTGCCCAAGTGACCAACTCATATCTTCATCTACTTCACTATTAACCACCCGACGAAGCTTGATGCCATCCAGTTATGAGAATTTGCTGAGGTAGATGTTTAAAAGCTGCAGTGTGCAGCTTCACCCTGTTGAAAGCAGGTCTGAACCATTCAGTTTAATATCCAGGATACACTCTTGGCAGAATAAGGCACCTCTTTACTTTATTTCTGGAACATATTTGGGAGGTGTCACAAGCCCTGTGAAGAGGTCAACTATCCTCTGCGATTGTTAAACTTAGACATGAATTAAGAAACACCAAGCTGTCAGAAAACTTTCTTGAAGTCAGGGAAGTAACATGAGATCAAAAAATTGTCATGAAGTCAAGAAACTGTTAAAACTCATTGGAACTGTCAAAGCCAAGAGATTTAACATTGCTGGGCTTTAAACTTTTTAAAACTGTTGAATTTAATAAAATCGGCTTGTTATTTCATTTGTCAGTTGGCAGAGACCCAAGTGATACATAATAAGATTTGTGGTGCATGACTGATTCTAAATCCTAACATCCTTGGGCGCCTGTTAAGTGAATAGTTTGATCGACTGCTCTAAGTCATTGTAGAATAGGATTTTATTTTCTTAAGAGATGAAATACTATAGTTATGCAAAATACTTACTATCAGAAAGGAAGGGATTAAGTAGTGAAGTGAAATCTTTGTTTTAATAAGATTGAGTTAAAATAATGTCATTGTATTGCTTTATTTTTTAATCACCACATAATCAATAGTGACTTTTTTTTTGCACAGTCTCTGCTCTTGGTCTGAGGTCATTTCGTCTGCTCTTGAGACTTTTTACCTTCCAACTACCCCACCCCCCCCCC
>NW_025181567.1:0-2482 GCF_004010195.1 Chiloscyllium plagiosum | reverse complement strand
ATTGTAGTCTCTGAGACTGTTGTTTGAGATTGCAGTCTCTGAGAGTGGTGTTTGAGATTGCTGTGTCAGAGACTGGTGTTTGAGATTGTAGTCTCTGAGACTGGTGTCTGAGATGTCTGTCTCTGAGACTGGTGTCTGAGATTGCTGTCTCTGAGACTGGTCTTTGAGAGTATAGTCTCCGAGACTAATGTTTGAGATTGCTATCTCTGAGAGAGGTTTTTGAGACTGCTGTCTTTGAGACTGGTGTCTGAGATGCTGTCTCTGAGACTGGTGTTTGAGATTGCTGTCTCTGAGAGAGGGGTCTGAGATTACAGTCTCTGAGACTGGTGTCTGAGGTTGCTCTCTCTGAGACTGGTTTTTGAGATTGCTGTTTCTGCTACTGGTGTCTGAGAATGCTGTCTCTGAATTTAGTGTTTGAGATTGCAGTCTCTGAGACTGGTGTCTGAGATTGCAGTCTCTGAGTCTGGTGTCTGAGATTTGCTGTATCTGAGTTTGGTGTTTGAGCTTGCTGTCTCTGAGACTGGTGTCTGAGACTGCAGTCTCTGAGACTGGTATCTGAGATTGCTGACTCTGAGACTGGTGTCTGAGATTGCTGTCTCTGAGTTTGGTGTTTGAGATTCCTGTCTCTGAGCCTGGTGTCTGAGATTCCTGTCTCTGAGACTGGTGTTTGAGATTGCGGACTCTGAGACTGGTGTCTGAGATTGCTGTCTCTGAGACTGGTGTTAGAGATGGTAGTCTCTGAGACTGGTGTCTGAGAATCCTGTCTCTGAGACTGGTGTCTGAGATTGTAGTCTCTGAGACTGGCGTTTGAGATTGCTGTCTCTGAGTTTGGTATTTGAGATTGCTGTCTCTGAGACTGGTGTTTGAGATTGTAGTCTCTGAGACTGGCGTTTGAGATTGCAGTCTCTGAGACTGGTGTCTGAGATTGCGGTCTCTGAGACTGGTGTTTGAGATTGTAGTCTCTGAGACTGGCGTTTGAGATTGCAGTTTCTGAGTTTGGTATTTGAGATTGCTGTCTCTGAGACTGGTGTCTGAGATTGCCGTCTCTGAGACTGGTGTTTGAGATTGCTGTCTCTGAGTTTGGTATTTGAAATTGCTGTCTCTCAGACTGGTGTCTGTGATTGCAGTCAATGAGACTGTTGTCTGAGATTGCTGTCTCTTGAGACTGGTGTTAGAGATTGCTCTGTCTGAGACTGGTGTTTGTATCTGAGTCTGGTGCTTGGGATTACATTCTCTGAGACTGGTTCTTGAGATTGTAGCCACTGAGTCTGGTGTCTGAGATTCCTGTCTCAGAGATTGGTGTCTGAGATTCTTGTCTCTGAGACTGGTGTTTGAGATTTCAATCTCTGAGACTGTTGTTTCAGATTACAGTCTCTGACCCTGTTGTCTGAGATTGTTGGCTCTGAGACTGGTGTCTGAGATTCCTGTCTCTGAGAGTGGTGTCTGAGATGTCTGTCTCTAAGACTGGTGTTTGAGTTTGCTGTCTCAGAGACCGCTGTTTGAGATTACAGTCTCTGAGACTGGTATTTGAGATTGCTATCTCTGAGACTGGTGTCTGAGATTGTAGTCTCTGAGACTGGTGTCTGAGATTGTAGTCTCTGAGACTGGTGTCTGAGATTCCTGTCTCTGAGAGTGGTGTCTGAGATTGTAGTCTCTGAGACTGGTGTCTGAGATTCCTGTCTCTGAGACTGGTGTCTGAGATTGTAGTCTCTGAGACTGGTGTTTGTGATTAAAGTCTCGGAGACTGGTATCTGAGATTGCCGTCTCTGAAACTGGCATCTGAGATTGCTGTCTATGAGATTGGTGTCTGAGATTGCTGTGTCTGAGACTGGTGTTTTTGATTGTAGCCTCTGAGACTGGTGTCTGAGATTCCTGTCTCTGAGACTGGTGTCTGAGATTGCTGTCTCTGAGACTGGAGTTTGAGATTGCAGTCTCCGAGACTGGTGTTTGAGATTGTAGTCTCTGAGACTGGTGTTTGAGATTATAGTCTCTGAGACTGGTGTCTCAGATTGCTGTCTGTGATACAGGGGGTGTTTGAGATTGCAGTCTCTGAGACTGGAGTTTGAGATTGCAGTCTCCGAGACTGGTGTCTGAGATTGCAGTCTCTGAGACGGGTGTTTGAGATTATAGTCTCTGAGACTGGTGTCTCAGATTGCTGTCTGTGATACAGGGGGTGTTTGAGATTGCAGTCTCTGAGACTGGAGTTTGAGATTGGAGTCTCTGAGACTGGTGTCTGAGATTGCGGTCTCTGAGACTGGTGTCTGAGATTGCTGTCTGTGAGAGTGGTGTCTGAGATTCCTGTCTCTGAGACTGGTGTTTGAGATTGCAGTCTCTGAGACTGGTGTCTGAGATTGCAGTCTCTGAGACTGGTATCTGAGATTGTAGTCTCTGAGACTGGTATCTGAGATTGTTGTTTCTGAGACTGGTGTCTGAGATTGTAGTCTCTGACACTGGTGTTTGAGATTGCTGTGTCTGAGACTGG
>NW_025181566.1:0-2482 GCF_004010195.1 Chiloscyllium plagiosum | reverse complement strand
AAAGTTCTGGAACACAGTGTCTGAGAGTGTGGGAGGCAGCTTTAATGCAGGTGTTAGGGTCTGGAACAGAGTGCCTGAGAGAGTGGGGTAGGCCGCTGAGAGAGTGGGGTAGGCCGGATTAATCCAGGTGTTAGGGTCTGGAACACAGTGCCTGAGAGTGCGGGGAGGCAGCTTTAATCCAGCAGTTAGGGTCTGGAACACAGTGTCAGAGAGTGTGTGGGAGGCTGGTTTAATGCAGTGGGATAGGTCTGGAACACCGTGCCTGAGTGTGTGCAATACGCCTGATTAATTCAAGGGTTAGGGTCTGAACACAGTGTCTGAAAGTGTGGAGTAGACCGGGTCAATCCAGGGTTAGGGTCTGGAACACAGTGCCAGAGAGTGTGTGGGAGGCTGGTTTAATGTAATGGTAAGGGTCTGGAATACAGTGTCTGAGAGTGTGTGATAGGCCGGATTAATTCAGGGGTTAGGGTCGGGAATACAGTGTCTGAGAGTGCGCGATAGGCCAGATTAATTGAGGGGTAAGGGTCTGGAACACAGTGTCTGAGAGTGTGCGATAGGCCAAATTAATCGAGGGGTAAGAGACTGGAACACAATGTCTGAGAGTGTGCGGTAGGCCGTGTCAATCTAGGGGCGGGTCTGGAATACAGTGCCTGAGAGTGCGGGGTAGGCCGGATTAATTCAGGGGTTAGGGTCTGGAACACACGCCTAGAGAGTGTGAGATAGCCCGGATTAATCCAGGGGCTAGGGTCTGGAACACAGTGTCTGAGATTGTAGGAAAAACCGGATGAATCCAGGGGTTCGGGTCTGGAATACAGTGCCTGAGAGCGTGGGAAAGGCCAGTTTAATGCATGGGTTAGGGAATGGAACACAGTGTCTGAGAGAGTGGGATAGGCCGGATTAATCCAGGGGTAAGGGTCTGGAAGACAGTGTCTGAGAGTGTGGGATAGACCGGTTTAGTGCAGGGGTTAGGGTCTGCAACACAGTGCCTGAGAGAGTGGGATAGGCCAGATTAATCGCCTGAGAATGTGGGATAGGCCAGTTTAATTCAGGGGTTAGGGTCTGGAACACAGTGTCTGAGAGAGTGGGATAGGCCGGATTAATCCACGGGTTAGGGTATCGAACACAGTGCCTGAGAGTGTGGAATAGGCCGGATTATTCCACAGGTTAGGGTATCGAACACAGTGCCTGAGAGTGTGGGATAGGCCGGGTCAATCCAGGGGTTAGTGTCTGGAACACAGTGCCTGAGAGTGTGGGTTAGGCTGGGTCAATCCAGCGTTAGCTCTGGAACACAGTGCCTGAGACTGTGGGATAGGCCGGGTCAATCCAGGGGTTAGGGTCTGGATCACCGTGCCTCAGAGTGTGGGTTAGGCTGGGTCAATCCAGCGTTAGCTCTGGAACACAGTGCCTGAGACTGTGGGATAGGCCGGGTCAATCCAGGGGTTAGGGTCTGGATCACCGTGCCTCAGAGTGTGGGTTAGGCTGGGTCAATCCAGCGTTAGCTCTGGAACACAGTGCCTGAGACTGTGGGATAGGCCGGGTCAATCCAGGGGTTAGGGTCTGGATCACCGTGCCTCAGAGTGTGGGTTAGGCTGGGTCAATCCAGGGTTAGCTCTGGAACACAGTGCCTGAGACTGTGGGATAGGCCGGATTTATCCAGGTGTTCGGGTCTGGAACACAGTGTCTGAGAGTGTGGATAGGCCGGATTACTCCACAGGTTAGGGCCTCGAACACAGTGCCTGAGAGTGTGGGATAGGCCGGATTATTCCACGGGTTAGGGTATCGAACACAGTGCCTGAGAGTTTGGGATAGGCCGGATATATCCAGGTGTTCGGGTCTGGAACACAGTGTCTGAGAGTGTGTGATCGGCCAGATTAATCCAGGGGTAAGGTTCTGGAACACAGTGTCTGATAGTGAGGGGAGGCAGCTTTAATGCAGGTGTTAGGGTCTAGAACACAATGTCAGAGAGTGTGTGGGAGGCTGGTTGAATGCAGTTGGATGGGTCAGGAAAACCGTGCCTGAGAGTGTGCAATACGCCGGATTAATTCAGGGGTTAGGGTCTGGAACACAGTGTCAGAAAGTGTGGGGTAGGCCGGGTCAATCCAGGATGAGGGTCTGGAACGCAGTGTCTGAGAGTGCGGATAGGCTGGATAAATTCAGGGGTTAGGGTCTGGAATACAGTGTCTGAGAATGTGTGATAGGCCAGATTAATCTAGGGGTTAGGGTCTGAATACAGTGTCTGAGAATGTGTGATAGGCCAGATTAATCTAGGGGTTAGGGTCTGGAACACAGTGTCTGAGAGTGTGCGGTAGGCCGTGTTAATCCAGGGGTTAGGGTCTGGAACACAGTGCTTGAGAGAGTGGGATAGGCTGGGTTAATCCAGGGGTTAGTGTCTGGAACACAGTGCCTGAGATTGTGGGACATGCCAGATTTAACGAGGGGTTACGTTCTAGAACACAGTGCTTGAGAGAGTGGGATAGGCTGG
>NW_025181565.1:0-2482 GCF_004010195.1 Chiloscyllium plagiosum | reverse complement strand
TAGACCAACATTCTTCACCTCTGTAACATCTCTCTGTCTCTGTGTCCCTGAGACCAACATTCTTCACCTCTGTAACAGCTCTGTGTCTCTGTGTCCCTTTGACCAACATTCTTCACCTCTGTAACAGCTCTCTGTCTCTGTGTCCCTGAGACCAACTTTCTTCACCTCTGTAACAACTGTGTATCTATGTCCCTTAGACCAACCTTCTTTGCTTCTCTAACATCGTCCAATTCCAGACATGCCTCTTATTATGCAATCTTCTTCAGACCTTGTAATTTTCAGTGGTGTCTTATGTTATATTTTACAAATCGTGCATGTTGCAATTCTTAAGAATCTTATCACGAATGCTTTATCGTGGATTTAACTGATAAAAGTATCGATAAGATTAATATCTAATCAGTGTTATATTTATGTGGGAAGCAGTTAATATCAACTTCAGTTAAAGACATCCTAATGCATGGTTTTGTAGTTAAGGTTTGGGGAAAAAAAGTTAACTTTTTATTCTTATATTTCATTTTTTCCTGAAGTGGGGAGGTATTGTGAACGTGTCTAGATACTCTACCTTTAAGAAAGTTGTCAAGCTCGCAAAATTGCCTAACAAAGCACCAAGTGTTCTGAACAAGGGAAAAATGTAACATATAGTTGACACAAATAGAGTGACTGGGTTGCCATAAGACAAAAACAAATTTAAGTTCAGCCGGTCAATTTAAATTAAGTCCAATGGTGCCTAAATCGAATCAAATTTGAATTTAGTATCTTGAGAATATTAAAACCAATGAATCGATCCGCTGTTTTGGGGCATTAAAATGGATGTTTTTGAACAGTTGAGATAGTACCGCCAAAAGCCCAAAAGGTATAGAATACGAGTTGAAGCGTTCTGTGAGAGGGACCAGTCTGTGGAAGAAGTCTGTGCCGCAGAACATTGCAACCGAACTGTGGATAATCTGCAAAGAAATCTCAGCAAAGCTGCTTATGAAACATGATTTTTTTTTCAGCTCATTTTTATCAGACTAGAATTGTAGAGTGAGACGTAAAATATAGATTGAAGAGAAAGGAGTTTTAAATCGTTATTTGTTAATATTCTCTGTGACACTTAAAGAATAAAGTTGGTAATTTTTACTTTAAATAGTGACCCCTGCGATAATTGATTGCCTGGATGTAGGTTTGCTTGCTTAGCTGGAAGATTCTTTTTCAGAGATTTCGTCACCACACTAGGTGACATCTTAAGTGAGCCTCTGCATGAAGCACTGGTGGTGTTGCCTGCTTTCTATTTATATGTTTGGGTTTCCTTGGGTTGGTGATGCAATTTCCTGCGGTGACATCATTTCCTATTGTGATTTCATTTCCTGTTCTTTTTCTCAGGGGGTGGTAAATGGGATCCAAGTCAATGTGTTTGTTGATAGAGTTCTGGTCGGAATATCATGCTTCCAGGAATCTCGTGCAAGTCTCTGTTTGGTTTGTCCTTGGATGGATGTGTTGTCCCAGTCGAAGTGGTGTCCTTCCTCAGCGAGCAAACCTACATCCAGAACCTCAACTGAGCTACAAATCTTCTCAAAACTCATTAGTCCTTTGCCTCTCCAATTTTAACAGATTACAGCACAGGGTGATTTTTTTCTGCGTTGCTGATTTAGCTTAGCAAAGGAGTTTTCCCCCTGCTGTAACACTCCCAATCACTGCAATGACTCCCAATCACTCTAATACTCCCTGTCTCTGTAACCTGCCCCAATATATCCAACCCACACTACCTCTGTAACCTCCGCAGTTACTCCAACCCTCACTGTCAATCCAATCTCCCGACACTCAAACATTCCTAATGTGTGTAACGTCACCCATCATTCCAAACCACCCAATCACAGTAGCTGAAAATGTGTTGCTGGAAAAGCGCAGCAGGTCAGGCAGCATCCAAGGAACAGGAGAATCGACATTTCGGGCATAAGCCCTTCTTTGGGCTTATGCCTGAAACGTCGATTCTCCTGTTCCTTGGATGCTGCTTGACCTGCTGCGCTTTTCCAGCAACACATTTTCAGCTCTGATCTCCAGCATCTGCAGCCCTCACTTTCTCTCACCCAATCACAGTAGCCTCTCCCAGTAACTCCGACACGTCCTATCTATCTAGAGAGGAGGAGAGTGAGAGAGGGTGGAGAGAAGGGAAAGTGTAGGTGATGTGGTGTAAGGGAGGAGAGTAAGGAGGAGAGAGGGGGAGTGAGAGAGGGTTTGGAGCGGAGAGAGAGTGTGAGGGAGGAGAAAGAGAGAGGTGAGACAAAATGAAGGGATGACAAAGGAGAGAGAGATGTGTTTGAGTAAAATGGAGTGCGGGCGGAGACACAGCGATGGAGAGAGCGGGAGGAGGAGAGAGTCTGGAGATTTAAAAAACGATGGAAGGGAGAGATGAACAGAGCGACGGGAGTTGGGGAAGGGTGGGGAAAGAGAAGGGGAGGGGTGGAGAGTGAAAGAACAGGAGAGACAGACAGGGAGGGAGGGA
>NW_025181564.1:0-2482 GCF_004010195.1 Chiloscyllium plagiosum | reverse complement strand
TCATGGTGTGTTATGAAGTGAGGTCAGGTTGTGTCACACAGTGAGGTCAGGGTGTGTTACACAGTGGGGTCAGGGTGTGTTACACAGTGGGGTCAGGGTGTGTTACACAGTAGGGTCAGGATGTGTTAAAATGTGGAGTCATGGTGTGTTATGAAGTGAGGTCAGGTTGTGTCACATAGTGAGGTCAGGGTGTGTTACACAGTGGGGTCAGGGTGTGTTACACAGTGAGGTCAGGGTGTGTTACACAGTGGGGTCAGGGTGTTTTACACAGTGGAGTCAAGGTGTATAATACAGTGAGGTCAGGGTGTGTTATACAGCTGGGTCAAAGTGTGTTATACAGTGGGGTCAGTGTGTTATACAGTGGGGTCAGGGTGTGCAGTACAGTGGGGTCAGGGAGTGTTACACAGTGAGGTCAGGGTGTGTTACACAGTGGGGTCAGTCTGTGGTACACTGTGAGGTCAGGGAGTATTAAACATTGAGGTCAGGGTGTGTTACACAGTGGGGTCAGGGAGTGTTACATAGTGGGGTCAGTCTGTGGTACACTGTGAGGTCAGTGTATGTTGTACAGTGGGGTCAGGCTATTTTACACAGTGAGGTCAATGAGTGCTACACAGTGGAGTCAGGGTGTGTTATACAGTGAGGTCATGATGTGCTACACAGTGGGGTTAGGGTGTGTTACACAGTGGGTTCAGGGTGTGTTACACAGTGAGATCAGGGTGTGTTACACATTTGCTACACAATGGCGTCAGGGTGTGTTACACAGTGAGGTCATGATGTGCTACACAGTGGGGTCAGGGTGTGTTACACAGTGGGGTCAGGGTGTGTTATACAGTGGGGTCAGGGTGTGTTATGCAGTGACGTCAGGGTGTATTATACAGTGGGGTCAGGCTGTGTTGTAAAATTGGTTCAGAGAGTGTTTCACAGAGGCTCAAGTATGTGTTAGACAGTGGGGTCATGGTTTGCTACACAATGGCGTCAGGGTGTGTTACACAGTGAGGTCATGATGTGCTACACAGTGGGGTCAGGGTGTGTTACACAGTGGGGTCAGGGTGTGTTATACAGTGGGGTCAGGGTGTGTTATACAGTGGGGTCAGGGTGTGTTATACAGTGGGGTCAGGGTGTGTTATACAGTGGGGTCAGGGTGTGTTATACAGTGGGGTCAGGGTGTGTTATACAGTGGGGTCAGGGTGTGTTATACAGTGGGGTCAGGGTGTGTTATACAGTGGGGTCAGGGTGTGTTATACAGTGGGGTCAGGGTGTGTTATACAGTGGGGTCAGGG
The DNA here is from genome assembly GCF_004010195.1 of Chiloscyllium plagiosum. Lineage (NCBI taxonomy): Eukaryota > Metazoa > Chordata > Chondrichthyes > Orectolobiformes > Hemiscylliidae > Chiloscyllium > Chiloscyllium plagiosum. The sequence goes on along the minus strand of NW_025181564.1, from coordinate 1,202 downwards.
TGTGTTATACAGTGGGGTCAGGGTGTGTTATACAGTGGGGTCAGGGTGTGTTATACAGTGGGGTCAGGGTGTGTTATACAGTGGGGTCAGGGTGTGTTATACAGTGGGGTCAGGGTGTGTTATACAGTGGGGTCAGGGTGTGTTATACAGTGGGGTCAGGGTGTGTTATACAGTGGGGTCAGGGTGTGTTATACAGTGGGGTCAGGGTGTGTTATGCAGTGACGTCAGGGTGTATTATACAGTGGGGTCAGGCTGTGATGTAAAATTGGTTCAGAGAGTGTTTCACAGAGGCTCAAGTATGTGTTAGACAGTGGGGTCATGGTTTGCTACACAATGGCGTCAGGGTGTGTTACACAGTGAGGTCATGATGTGCTACACAGTGGGGTCAGGGTGTGTTACACAGTGGGGTCAGGATGTGTTACACAGTGGGGTCAGGATGTGTTACACAGTGAGGTCAGGGTGTGTTACTCAGTGGGATTAGGGTGTGTTATACACCGTGGTCAGGGTGTGTTATATAGTGGTGTCAGGGTATGTTACACAGTGAGGTCAGGATGTGTTACAAAGTGGGGTCAGGGTAGGCGATAATGTGGGTTCAGTGTGTGTTACACAAAGGGGTCAGGGTATGTTATACAGTGCGATCAGCGTGCGTTTTCCAGTGGGATCGGGGTTTGCTAAACAGTGTGGTCAGGCAGTGTTACATAGTGGGTTCAGTGAGTCTTACAGATTGAGGTCAGTATGTCGTATACAGTGGGGTCAGGGTGTGTCATACAGTGAGGTCATGGTGTATTATACAATGGGTTCAGGGTATGTTACAGAGTGAGGTCAGCATGTGTAACACAGTTTGGTCAGGGTGTGTTACACAGGTCAGGGTATGTTACGCAGTGGGGTCAGGGTGCATTATGCAGCAGGGTCAGGGTGTGTTACACAGTGAGGTCAGGGTATGTTACGCAGTGGGGTCAGGGTGCTTTATGCAGCAGGGTCAGGGTGTGTTACACAGTGAGGTCAGGGTGTGTTACACAGTGAGGTCAGGGAGTGTTATACAGTGGAGTCAGGGTGTGTTACGCAGTGCGGTCAGGGTGTGTTACACAGTGAGGTCATGGTGCATTATACAGCAGGGCCAGGGTGTGCTAGACAGTGGGGTCGGAGTGTGTTACACAGTGAGGTCATGATGTGCTACACAGTGGGGTCAGGGTGTGCTACAC
>NW_025181563.1:0-2482 GCF_004010195.1 Chiloscyllium plagiosum | reverse complement strand
AGGAGCCTCTTACTCCATATAAACTTCAAATAACAGGAGCTTCTTGCTCCCAGTAAACTTCAAAGACCAATAGCCTCTTGCTCCCTATAACTCCCATTTCCAAGCGCCTCTTGCTCCCTGTAAACTTCAAATACCAGGAGCCTCTTGCTCCCTATAAACGTCAAATACTGGGAGCCACATGATCCCAACAAATACCCGGACACTCATCCTTCCTATAACATCAAATACCACGCGATTCTTGCTCCTTGCAATCTTCAAACACCGGGAGCCTCTTGGTCCTTATTGACATCAACTACTGGGGGCCTCTTGCTCCCTATAAACTTCAAATACCAGGAGACACTTGATCCCAATAAAGTTCAAACATCATGAGACTCTTGATTCCTATACAATTCAAATGCCGGCTAGCCTCTTGCTCCCTATTAGCTCAAATACCACAGGGCTCATGCTCCCGATAACTTCAAATACCAGCAGCCACTTGCTCCCTATTAACATCAAATACCAGGACCCTCTTGAACCCTATAAACTTCAAATACTGGGAGCGTCTTGCTTTCTATGACAGGAGCCCCTCTCTCCCGATAAACCACAAATACCGGGATCATCTGCCTACCTATAAACTTCAAATACCAGGAGCCTCTTGCATCCTATAACCACAAATATCGGGAGACACTTGTTCCCTATAAACATTAATTACCAGGAGCCTCTTGCTCCCTCGATCTTCAAATACCGTGGGACTCTTGCTCAATCTAAATTCAAATACCGGGTGCCTCTTGCGCCCTATAAACTTGAAATACCAGGATCCTCCTGCTCCTTATAACCTCAAATACCAGGAGTCTCTTACTCTCTATAACTTCAAATGCAGGGGGTCTCTTGATCCCTACAAACTTCAAATACCAGGAGCCTCTTGATCCCAGTAAATTTCAAATACCGGGAGCCTCTTACTCCCTATAAACGTCAAATACCAGAAGCCTGCTCATTTCAACTTGAAATACCAGGAGCCTCTTGCTACCTATACCTTCAAGTACTGGGGGCCTCCTGCCTATAAGCATCATATACCAAAATCCTCTTGCTACCTATAAACTAAAGTACCGAGAGACTCTAGCTCCCTAAAAACTTCAAATACCGGGAGCTTCTTGCTTCCTATAAACTACAAATACCAGGAGCCTCTTGCACCTTATCAACGTCAAATACCAGGACCCTCTTTCTCCCTTTAAACTTCAAATACCAGGACTCTCATGCTAACTATAACTTCAAATGCCACGCGGATCTTGCTTCACGCAAACTTCAAATACCAGATGCGTCTTGCTCCCTGTAAACTTCAACTACTGGGGCCTCTTGCTCCCGAGAAACTCCAAATACCAGGAACCCATTGGTCCCAATAAACTTCAAATACCGGAATCTCTTGTTCCTTATAAAGTTCAAAGACCAGCTAGACACTTGCTCCCTACAAACTCAAATACCAGAAGGTTCATGCTCCCGATAACTTCAAACACACCATATCACTGTCAGGGGAACGCTCCGGGCTTCACCAGGCAACACCATGTCACTGTCAGGGGGAAACTCCGGGCTACATCAGCACACGCCATGTCACTGTCAGTGGGACACTCCGGGCTACATCAGCCCACACCATGTCACTGAGGAGAAAGTGAGGTCTACAGATGCTGGAGATCAGAGCTGAAAATGTGTTGCTGGAACAGCGCAGCAGGTCAGACAGCATCCAGGAACAGGAGAATCGATGATTCGGGCATAAGCCCTTCTTCAGGAATTATGCTCGGAACGTCGATTCTCCTGTTCCCTGGATGCTGTCTGCAGATGCTGTCTGACCTGCTGCGCTGTTCCAGCAACACATTTTCAGCACACCATGTCACTGTCAGTGGCGCACACGTGGCTACAGCAGCTCGCACTATGTGACTGCCAGTCGGACATCCGGGGCTACACCAGCCCACACCATGTCACTTTCAGCGGATACTCTGGGGTACACCGGTCCACACCATGACACTGTTAGGGGGCATTCCAGGCTACACCAGCCTCCACAATGTGACTGTCTTTGGGTCGCTCGGGGTCACAGCAGCCCCTACTATGTGACTGTCCATGGGACACACTTGGTCTACGCCAGCCCTCACCATGTCACTGACTCGGGGACACTCTGGGCTTCAACAGCTCGCACCATGTCACTGTAAGGGGGACGCTCCGGATTACGTCAGTCCACACCATGTCAACGTCAGGGAGACACTCCGGGATACACCACCCCACACCATGTCACTGTACGGGATACATTGATCATGGGAGACTTCAATATGCAGGTGGACTGGGTAAATAATGTTGCTAGTGGATCGAAAGAAAGGGAATTCATGGAATGCTTACAGGATGGCTTTTTGGAACAGCTTGTCATGGAGCCCACAAGAGAGCAGGCTATTCTGGACCTGGTGCTTTGCAATGAACCGGACTCTACAAAAGATCTTAAAGTAAGGGAACCCTTAGGAAG
>NW_025181562.1:1864-2482 GCF_004010195.1 Chiloscyllium plagiosum | reverse complement strand
TATCTCTCAAACACACTCGAGGTCTCTCTGGGATTCCCTATCTCTCACACACACTCGGTAACTCTCTGGAATTCCATGTCTCTCAGATACACTCGGGGACTCTCCGGGATTCCCTCTCTTTCACACAAACTATGTGATTCCGTCTTTCTCAGATTCTCTGGCATTCCCTCACTCACACACTCTGTGAGTCCCTATCTCTCCCACACACCCTGGGATTCCCTATCTCTCACACACACTCCGGGACACCCTGGGATTCCCTGTCTCTCACACACACGCTGGGATTCCATATCACTCACACACACTCCGGGACACTCTGGGATTCCCTATCTCTCTCACTCACACACACTCCGGGACACTCTGGGATTCCCTATCTCTCTCACACACTCTGGGATTCCCTATCTCTCACTCACTCCGGGACACTCTGGGATTCCCTATCTCTCACACACCCTCTGGGATTCCCTATCTGTCACACACACTCCGGGCCACCCTGGGATTCCCTATCTCTCACTTCCACTCTGGGATTCCCTATCCCTCACACACACTCCGGGACACACTGGGATTCCCTATCTCTCTCACACACTCTGGGATTCCCTATCTCTCAAACAAACTCTGGGATTC
>NW_025181562.1:0-1613 GCF_004010195.1 Chiloscyllium plagiosum | reverse complement strand
CTGGGATTCCCCATCTCTCACACACACTCGGAGACGCTCTGGGATTATGGATCTCTCACACACACTCGGGGACACCCTGGGATTCCCCATCTCTCACACACACTCGGAGACGCTCTGGGATTATGGATCTCTCACACACACTCGGGGACACCCTGGGATTCCCCATCTCTCACACACACTCGGAGACGCTCTGGGATTATGGATCTCTCACACACACTCGGGGACACCCTGGGATTCCCCATCTCTCACACACACTCGGGGACTCACTGGGATTCTCTCACACACATTCGGGGACACTCTGGGATTCTCTGTCTCTCAGACACACTCGGGGACATTCTGGGATTCCCTATCTCTCACACACAGTCGGAAACTCTCTGGGATTACGTTTCTATCACACACACTCGGCGACATCCTTGGGTTCCCTATCTCTCACACACACTCGTGGATTCCCTATCTCTCACATATACTCGGAGACTCTCTGGGATTCCCTATCTCTCACACACACTCCGGGACACTCTGGGATTCCCTATCCCTCACACACACTCTGGAACTCTCTGGGATTCTATGACACACACTCCGGGATTCCCTATCTCTCACACACACTCTGGGACTCTCTGGGAAACGCTATCACTCACACACACTCGGTGACGCTCTGGGATTCCCTATTTATCACACACACTCGGCGACTCCCTGGGATTCCCTATTTCTCACACACACTCTGGGATTCCCTATCTTTAACACACAATCGGGGACACTCTGGGATTCCCTATCTCTGAAAAACACTCGGGGACTCTCTGGGATTCCCCATCTCTCACACACACTCGGAGACGCTCTGGGATTATGGATCTCTCACACACACTCGGGGACACCCTGGGATTCCCCATCTCTCACACACACTCGGGGACTCACTGGGATTCTCTCACACACATTCGGGGACACTCTGGGATTCTCTGTCTCTCAGACACACTCGGGGACATTCTGGGATTCCCTATCTCTCACACACACTCGGGGACTCTCTGGGAGTCTCTCACACACACACTCGGGCACTCCCTGGAATTCCCTATCTCTCACTCACACTCGGGTACTCTCTGGGATTCCCTATCTCTCACACACACTCTGGGATTCCCTATCTCTCACAAACGCTCGGGGGCTCTCTGGGATTCACTCTCTCACACACACTCTGGGATTCCCTCTCTCTCACACACTCTGAGATTCCCTATCTCTCACACACACTCTGGGATTTCCTATCTCTCACACACGTTCGGGGTCTCTCTGGGATTCGCTATCTCTCACACACACTCGGGGACTCTCTGGGATTCCCTATCTCTCACGCACACTCGGGTATTCCCGATCTCTCACACACACTCGGGGATTCCCTATCTCTCACACACACTCGGGTATTCCCTATCTCTCACACACACTCTGGGATTCCCTATCTCTCACACACACTCGGGGACTCTCTGTCATTACGTATCTCTCACACTCACTCGGGACACACTCGGATTCCCTATCTCTCACCCACACTCGTGGACAATCTGGGATTAGGTTCCCGATCTCTCATACACACTCGCCGAACTCTAGGATTCCCTATCTCTCACACACACTCGGGGACT
>NW_025181561.1:0-2482 GCF_004010195.1 Chiloscyllium plagiosum | reverse complement strand
AGAGTGGCCTTTGCCAAGGATACACTTGTCATTGTGTTGTAGCAACTGGCAGAGGACCGCTGAGTAGCCAGTGGTCACTGCAAAGTAGCCAAACTATATTCCTGAAGAAGGGCTCATGCCCAAAACGTCGATTCTCCTGCTCCTTGGATGCTGCCTGACCTGCGCTTCTCCAGCAACACATTTTTCAGCAAACTATATACAGAGTACACACGCAAACCCCTTGAAAGAGGACTCCTGTAAAAGACAGTAACTTTTACCTAAAGTATTAATCATAGACAGATCAAGGAATAGGAAGGGTTTGGAGGGATATGGGCTGGGTGCTGGCAGGTGGGACTAGATTGGGTTGGGATTGGGTCGGCATGGACCGAAGGGTCTGTTTCCATGCTGCACATCTCTATGACTCTTCATAACTTCAACTCTCCAGCCGAGGCAGTGTCCTGGAAAATCTCCTTTGCACCCTCTCGAGCAATCAAATCCCTCCTAAAACATGGTTTCTGTCATTATGGCCTATTGAACATTTTATAGTTCTACCATAGCCTAGTGAGTTTTGAGAAGATTTATAGCTCAGGTTGAGGTCTGGATGTAGGTTTGCTCGCTGAGCTGGAAGCTTTGTTTTCAGGCGTTTCATCACCATACTAGGTAACATCATCAGTGAGCCTCAGGATGAAGCACTGGTGGTGTAGCTCGCTTTCTATTTATATGTTTGGGTTTCTTTGGGCTTGGAAACTTAAACAAATAAATAGAAAATGGGCTACACCACCAGCGTTTCATTCGGAGGCTCACTGAAGATGTTACCTAGTATGGTGACGAAACATCTGAAAATGAACCTTTCAGCTCAGTGAGCAAACCTATATCTACCACAGACTCACTATGCCTCTGCTAATAAAGGCAAGTATCCCATATGCAACTATCCACCTATCCTAATACCTTAAGGGACTGGTCTGTATGTAACTGCAAATACAATTCTGCAAATGCATATTCATCCCATAGACTTGTGTCTGTGTGTGCATATGAAAGAGAGAGAGTGAGTGTGCATGTGAATGTGTGCCTGATTGTGACAGAATAAGCCTGTGAGAGACTGTGTGCATGGGTGATTGTGGGGGGGGATGTATGAGAGTAAAACACAGTGGCCGAGCAGAGGCTGATAGCCAAGTTCAATACCCATGAGAATGGCTCAATTGGCTCCATGGGCTCATGTCACACTATAGGTGACTCCACTATTTACCCTCTCACACACACAAGCGCACGTGTGTGTGTGTATATATATACACGCTTTTACATACACTCATACACACCCTCTCGCAGATTTCTATTCTGTCACACCCATGCACACACAAACACACACTCTGTATGCACACATGTTTGGGTGTGTGCGTGCACGTGCATAGAAGTCTATGGGGTGAATTTGCATTTGCAGAGTTGTATTTGTAGATACATTCTGTTTTTGCTCAAACAGCACAACCTGCAGGCAGTCAATCCAGGTAACATTTTATAAATTCCTACTTTTGAGCTGACTGTAACCTCACACTTTTAATGCATTGTCTGAGCTGAGATGTCACTTCTTTTTATAAAACCTTAAGTTATCTCGAGAATGTGACTTAAGAGAAGTCCTGGGGTTGACATCTCAATGAACCGAAACCTGCAGCCCATTCTGAAAGACGAAAGATTGAACAGCACTCTAGGTTTGTTCAGTATATTGTTTTAATTGCATGACGCTATGGTCTTTTGCTATAAATTGTTTTATGGTCCACACACTAATTACCTGACGAAGGAGCAGTGCTCTGAAAGCTAGTACTTTCAAACAAACCTGTTGGACCTGGTGTTGTGATTTTTAACTTTCTCCAAATACAGATTCATCCTTTCCCTCAGAATTGAGTCTTAATAGTTTTCCCACCTCTGAAGTTAGACTGCTGACTGACCTTTTATTTTCTTGGTTTATCTCCTGCTCCTTTCTTGAATAATGGTACCACATTGGCCAGAGAGGAATTGAAAAATTATTTCAAACACCCTTGCTATGTTCTTCTTTGTCTGACTCAACAACCTGGGATACATTTCATCCTGCCCTGGAGATTGATCCACTGTTAAGCCTGCAAGGTGACCACTCTGTCAATGCTAATTTCTTAAATTGCATCACGGACCTCCTACCTGATTTCTCTCCCCACCTTATCCATCTCACCACATATGTCTCCAATTCAAGATAAGTGTGCGGTATATCATTGTTAGTATGGAAATTGAAGTTATAATTCTTCAGGAGTGGTGTTATCAAAGGTCTGTCATTGATAATCCCAGGATATTGACAATGGGAGATTTGGTGATGGTAATTCCATTGAATGTTAAAGGCTGATGGTTGGATTGACCTTTGTTGAAGATGGTCATTGCCTTACATTTGTTTGTCATGCAAGTTCTGTAGGACTGGAATGAATAATCTCACTTCTCCACATTCTACTGTAATTGTTACCCTGATACCCATTAACACATGGAT
>NW_025181560.1:0-2481 GCF_004010195.1 Chiloscyllium plagiosum | reverse complement strand
GGTTTTTGGTATGAGTACGAAGGTTTCAATCCGGGAGTGACAGCACCATATTGTTGTTATCATTAAGTCTGTACTTCACAGCTCAAGGTTCAAACAGCAGATGGGTAAAGCCAGTAAAGAACATTCTGGAGCAGTGAGTAGTTAAAGTTAATAATGGTCAGGGCATGGTGTCAGGAATCAGCTCGTGGCCAACAGGATCATCAAAGTTGTGATTCGTCTATGTCAACCACCACCTGCAAGTTCCCTCCAAGCTGCTCACCACCCTGACTTGGAATTATACCGGTGTTCTTTAACAGTCGTTCGGTCAGGATGCTAGAATGCCCTCCCTAATGTCATTGTGGGTCAACCCACAGCAAGTAGACTGCAGCGATTCAAGAGGCCAGCTCACCATCACCTTCTCAAGGGCAACTGGGTTTAGGCTATTAATGCGGGTCAGCCAGCGATGCCCAATTCCCTTAAATGAATAAAAGAAAGGTATTGGGAAGGCATTGACTCGCGGAGTACCATCAAGGAAATGGTGTTTGTAAACATAATAGAGGGCAATATCCTCCATACTCCCAATATTTAAATAACAAGGAAAGTGAGACAATGGTTCACATCTGAAAGCGAGTAGGTCAACATAGAGACCAATGAGTAACACTGCCAGAATCAAGGAGGGAGCCAATAATTGAACAAGTTCCCTGATGCAGTTAGTGGTGATCTGCAGAGTGAATATTTGGATTCAGAGTCAACACATGAACAATAAGAGTGGCAAGGTATGAAGACCACATGAGAGAACAGTAACGCAGTCATAACTGGTTAAAAGAAAAAAAAAAACCATAACTGGATGGTGAGACTTACCAGGAACACAAACGATAGGCAGGAGAGGATAATAAAAATATAGACTAATCCGAAAGAGGTAATAGATCCGCAATGATAATGACAAAAAAGCATAATTTGTAGAAAAAGACCAAACATAATCAGATAAACTCCTGTCCATTGTTGGAACATTCCAGTTCAATGTTATCAGATTCCGATCCATTGTTGGAACATTCCAATCTAATGTTCTCGGATTATGATCTCTCCTCGCCTTCTCCATCTTGGGCTGCAGATCTCTGTTCATGCTGTCCGTGATGATCCCGCTCACACTTTGAGATAACACATTGAACGGTGCCCATTTATTGTTAAAAGATGGGAACTCTCCACTGGAATAATTATAATCCATGGCAACTGATATGAATCACAGTCACCGAACAAACAGGCTCAGATAAACCCTTCCTTATGTAACATTTCATGTCATAATCAAAGGCAATATTTGCTCAGCCGCCATGGAATGGATGAGGGTTACTGACGGACGGACTATAAATCTTTCCTTTTTATTTACTTTTTCCTTGTATATGGGAGTGTTGCCAGAGCACTGCAGGGCTGTATATGCCTCGCTCTGTTTAGAAAGGAGACAGGATAAAATAACAGATCAGCTGCATAAAATGTTTGGTGGGGAAATTTCTGGATACATTAACTCAAGGGAGAAAGTGAGGATTGCAGATGCTGGAGATCAGAGTCGAGAATGGGCTGCTGGAAAAGCACAGCAGGTCAGACAGCATCAAAGGAGTATCGGAGTTTCTTGTGTAAGCCCTTCATCAGGAATGAGGCTTGTGGCCCAAGAGAACAGAGAGACAAATGGGACAGGGATGGGATTGGGGAAGGTACCTGATATTGTGATAGGCATATGAAGTTGGGATTGGAGGTGATATGTCAGAGAGGAGGGTGGAGCAGATAGATGGGAAGGAAGATGGAAAAGTAGGACAGGTCATGGGGGCGGTGTGATTTTGAAGGTTGGATCTGGGATAAGATGCGGTATGGGGAAATGAGAAAACTGGTGAAATCCACATTGCGCCCATGTGGTTGCAGTGTCGCAAGGCAGAAAATGAGTTTTTCTTCCTCCAGGCGTCGGGTGGTTAAAGGTTGGAGGTGGACGAGTCCCAGGACCTGCATGTCCATGGCTGAGTGGGAGGGGGGAGTTAATGTGTGCAGCCACGGACTGGTGGTGTTCGTTGGTGCGGGTGCACCAGTAATGTTCCCTGAAGTGTTCTGCACATTGGCTTCCTGTCTCCCCAATGTAGAGGATACATCAGGAGCAATCGATGCTGTAGGCGATGTGAGTGTAAGTGCAGGTAAAACTGCAAAGGATGTGGAAGGATCCTTCGCGGTCTTGGACGGAGATGACTGGTGAGGTGAGAATGCTGGTTTTCCAATTCTTGCCGTGGCAGGGGAAGGTGCCAGGAGTGGAGGGGGGTTGGTGGGTGGCGTGGACCTGACAAGGTAGTCGCGCTGGAAATGTACTTTATGGAACGCAGATTGGGGTGGGGAGGGAAATATATCTGTGATAGTGGGGTCTGTTTGTAGGTGGCGCAAATGAGGCAGGATAGTGTGTTGTATGTGGAGATTTGGTGGGATATTAGGTGAGGGACAGGGTGTTCTTTCCCTTTTGCGTTGGGAGGG
>NW_025181559.1:0-2481 GCF_004010195.1 Chiloscyllium plagiosum | reverse complement strand
TGAGTTCAATTAATATTTGGGCAAAGTTCTTCATAATTAATGCTCCGCCGAGACGTTGTAATTCTGTGGGTTGTAATTCCACTAAAGTGAAAAACAAATTGCTTTAGAAACATTTAAAAGATGTTTCTCTTTACTTATTCGTGGGATGAAGACATTGTTTTATGTACGCATAAGTGTTTAGGCCTGCGAATGAGAATTGTTTATTGACCATATAAGATTTTCAGCTAGCGAATACCTGATGAACGTTTCGTCTTGTACGGGAGAAAAGGCTGGGAGAAAACATGTGCATGTGTCAGTATTTTTAGAAAGGGAAACATCGGTACTCAGATTTGCAATATGCAAATTGTTTGTCATTCATCTTTCCATCGTAGTTTAAGTAACGCTGTTTGGATCATAAACTTGTTAATTTTAACAGATTAAAGAATCCTACCATTCTTGCTCCTAACCCTGACCCAGTCTGAATCTATATTGTTGGTGAAATCACTATCCCGGTTACATGAGCATTTGCAGTGAGCAGCGGAAGCGTGGGATGAGGAAAGGGAAGAGTGACCTAATCTATAGATCTGAGTCTGATGTCATTAGTGGGCACATTGTTGGAGAGGATTGTGAGGGATATGATTTACATACAATTGCAAATGCAACTACTGATTAGGGATAGTCAACGTGGTTTTGTGCATGGGAAATCATTTCTAACAAAATTGATTGCCTTTATTGAAGAGGTGGCAAACAAGTTAAATAAAGGCAGTTTGGTAGCCACTGTCCATACAGCCTTCAGCAAGGCATTCGTCAAGATTCCGCATGACAGACAAATTACTATGTTTTGATCATAAATGGATCCAAGATAAGCTAGCCAATCCACTGCAAAATTAGAGTGAAGGTAAGAGGTAGAGGGTGGTAGAGGACTGCTTTTCAGACTGGAACCCTGTGCCCAGTGGTGTCACACAAGGTGCTGAGTCCATTGCCTTTGTCATTTATATAAATTATTTTGATGTGAATATTTGCCTGTTTATTATGTTTACAGATGACATCGAAATTGGAGTTGAAGCTGCCAGCAGGATTTACCTTAGAGTACAATGGGACCTTAATCAGATGGGCCAATGAGTGACAGATGGAGATAAATTTAGATAAATGTGAAGTGTTGCATTTTGGTAAGTTAACATACCCCAAGGGTCCTGTGGAGTGTTGTTGAACAGAAGAGTGCAGGATCATAGTTCCTGAAAAGTGAAGTCGCAGGCAGACATGGTGGTGAAGAAGGGGTTTGGTTTGCTTCCCTTTATTGTTCAGTGCACTGAGTATGCAAGTTGGGAGATCATATTACAACTGGGCAGGATTTTGGTGAAGTCACATTTAGGATATTCCGTCTAATTTGGTTCTCATTACTATAGGAAGGATGTTGAGAGGGTGCAGAAAAGATTTACAAGGATATTGCCAGACATGGAGGGATTGAGCTACAGGGAGTGACAAGACAAACTGGGGATTGTTTACTCTGGAGCATCGGAGGTCGAGGGGTGACATTAGAGAGGATTATGAATCATGAGGAACATGAATAATCTGAATAGCCAGGTCTTTTCCTCAGGATCGGGGAGTCCACAACTACAGTACAAAGGTTTCAAGGAGAGAAGGGAACGGAGTAAAGGGATAACATTTTCATGCAGACTGTGGTGTGGATATGGAATAAGTTGTCAGAGAAAATGATACAAGTTGCTAAAGTTACAACATTTAAAAAACATCTGGATGTGCATATTAATAGGAAGGATTTAGAAGGATATGGGTGTAATGTTGGCAAATAGGTTGAGATTAGATTGAGATGCCTGAGTTATGTAGACATGGTTCCCTGCTATTTGACACTGTAAGAGAGATGAGGAGAAATTCTAAAAGAGGCATGTGAGTGGGAATTCTCTTCTCCATGGGTATGTGATGCCTCTTTGTTCACATTTATTCAAACTGAATTCATTAAATATTTGACAGAGATTGAGTCGTGGATAATGGAATACAGACAGCAAAGTGTGGCTGAGACCACAACCTGATCATCCACAAACTTAGTGCCTGGTGGAGCAGTTTCATACTGTCGAACGGCCTTACCCTGCTCCTGGGTGCGATGCGCCATTGCCCCAGTCAGCCCGTCAAACCTGCTAGACAGGAGCAGTTGGAGGCCACTTACTGCTATAACCTGGTACACAGCAACAGGGAAAACCTTTCAGAGATCTTTCCGTGATCTAGCTCCCCTTACTCTCTGGAATAGAGAATTCCTGACATTTACTACCCTTTGTTTGAAGAAATCGCTGTCTGCTCATACACCATGACATATTGATATGAGCGATAGAGGTGAATACAAGGATTTAGTGAAGAGCGACTGGCCCTGATATCAAGGCAGTATTTAACTGAGGATGACATCAAGGATACTGAGCAAAGTCGCACTTCATGAGAATCCATTGCAAACTCTCCAGGGTTTGGAGTTATTCACAGCACAAGGGAGGATGT
>NW_025181558.1:0-2481 GCF_004010195.1 Chiloscyllium plagiosum | reverse complement strand
AGTCAGAGAGTGTCACAGTGTGTCTCAGACAGTATCAGAGAGTGCCACTGACATTTTCAGAGAGAGTCAGAGAGTGTCACATTGTGTCTCAGAAATTCAGGGAGAGTCATAAAGTGTCACAATCTGTCAGCGAGTGTCACAGTGTGTTTCAGAGAGAGTCAGTGAGTGTCACAGTGTGTTTCAGAGATGGTCAGATAGGATCAAAGAGTGTCACAGTGCATCTCAAAGTGTCAGAGAGAGTCAGAGTGTTACAATGTGCCTGAGAGAGTGTCAGAGAGTGTCAGAGAGTGTCACTTTGTGTCTCAGTGTGTGTCATAGTGTGTCTCAGAGAGTCAGGGAGAGTCAGAAAGTGTCACAGTCCGTCTCAGAGAGAGGCGCAGAGTGTTGGAAAATGTGCCAGAGAGTGAAACAGTGTGTCTCAGCGCGTTTCAGAGAGTGTCACAGAGTTTCAGAGAGAGTCAGAGAGTGTGACAGTGTGTCTCAGAGTGCCAGACAGAGTCAGATAGTGTTTCAGTGTGTCACAGTCTGTCAGAGAGTGTCACAGTATGCCTCAGAGAGTGTCACAGTGTATCTCAGTGAGTGTCACAGTGTGTCTCAGGGAGTCAGAGAGAGTCAGAATGTGTCACAGTGTGTCTCAGAGAGTGTCAGACAGGATCAGAGATTGTCACAGTGCTTCTCAAAGTGTCAGAGAGAGTCAGAGAGAGTTAAAGTGTGTCTGAAAGAGTGTCAGAGAGAGTCAGAGAGTGTCACAGTCTGTCTCAGTGAGTGTCACAGTGTTTCTCAGAGACTAAGGGAGAGTCGGAAAGTGTCACAATCTGTCAGAGAGTGACACAGTGTGTCTCTGCCTGTGTCAGAGAGTGTCACCGTGTGTTTCAGAGAATGTCAGAGAGTGTCACAGTGTGCCTCAGAGAGTGTCACAGTCAGTCACAGTCTCTCAGAGAGTGTTTCAATGTATCACAGACTGTCAGAGAGTGTCACAGTGTGCCTCTGAGAGAGTCAGAAAGTGTCACAGTGTGTTTCAGTGTATCACACTCTGTTAGAGAGTGTCACAGTGCGCCTCAGAGACAGTCAGAGAGTGTCACAGTGTGTCTCAGTGAGTGTCACAGTGTGTCTGAGAGAGTCTCACAGTGTGTTTCAGAGAGTGTCACAGTCTGTCAGAGAGTGACACAGTGTGTCTCTGCCTGTGTCAGAGAGTGTCACAGTGTGTTTCAGAGAATGTCAGAGAGTGTCACAGTGTGTCTCAGTGAGTGCCACAGTCTGTCACAGGCTCTCAGAGAGTGTTTCAGTGTATCACAGTCTGTCAGAGAGTGTCACAGTGCACCTCAGAGAGAGTCAGAGAGTGTCACAGTGTGTCTCAGTGAGTGTCACAGTGTGTCTGAGAGAGTCAGAGAGAGTCCGAATGTGACACAGTATGTCTCAGAGAGTGTGAGAGAGAGTCAAAAAATGTCACAGTGTGTCTCAGAGAGTGACCGAGCAGATAGAGTCACAGAGTGTCACAGTATGTCATACTGTGCCTCAGAGAGTGTCAGAGAGAGTCAGGTGTGACGCAGTGTGTCTCAGAGAGAGTAAGAGTGTCACAGTGTGTCTCAGGGAGCGGCACAGTTTGTCACAGCCTCTCAGAGAGTGTAACAGTTTATTTCAGAGAGAGACAGAGAGTGTCACAGTGTGTCTCAGAGTGCCAGAGAGAGTCAGATAGTGTTTCAGTGTGTCACAGTCTGTCAGAAGTTTTAAAATATGCCTCAGAGAGTGTCAGAGAGTGTCACAGTGCGTCTCAGTGAGTGTCACAGTGTGTCTCACAGAGTCAGGGAGAGTCAGAAAGTGTCACGGTTTGTCTCAGAGAGTGTCACAGTGTGTCACCGTCTGTCAGAGAGTGTCACAGAGTGTTTCAGATGTGCTAGAAAGTGTAACAGTATGTCACAGAGAATGTCAGAGAGTGTCAGAGAATGTCACATTGTGTCACAGACTGTCAGAGAGTGCCACAGTGTGTCTCTGCCTGTGCCAGAGACCGTCACAGTGTGTTGGAGAGTGTCAGAGAGTGTCACAGTGTGTTTCAGAGAGTATCAGAGAGTGTCACATTGTGTCACAGTCTGTCAGAGAGTGTCACAGTGTGTCTCTGCCTGTGTCAGAGAGTGTCACAGTGTGTTTCAGAGAGTGTCACATTGTGTCACAGTGTGTCTCAGAGAGTGTCACAGTCTGTCACAGTCTCTCAGAGAGTGTTTCAGTGTATCACAGACTATCAGAAAGTGTCACAGTGTGTTTCAGTGTATCATAGTCTGTCAGAGAGTGTCACAGTTTGTCTGGGTGAGTGTCACAGTGTGTCTGAGAGAGTCAGAGAGAGTCAGAATGTGTCACAGTCTACTCAGAGAGTGTCAGACAGGATCAGAGATTGTCACAGTGCTTCTCAAAGTGTCAGAGAGAGTCAGAGAGAGTTACAGTGTGTCTGTCACTGTCTGTCAGAGAGTGTCACAGAGTGTTTCAGAT
>NW_025181557.1:0-2481 GCF_004010195.1 Chiloscyllium plagiosum | reverse complement strand
TGCTTGGATGAGTGCTTGGATGGGTGCTGGGATCGGTGCTGGGAACGGTGCAGGAATCGGTGCTGCGAACGGTGCTGGGTTGAGTGCTGGGATGAGTGCTGGGTTGGGTGCTGGGAAATGTGCTGGGATGAGTGCTGGAATGAGTGCAGGGATCGGTGCTGGGATGAGTGCTTGGATGAGTGCTGGGATGGGTGCTGGGATCGGTGCTGGGTTGAGTGCTGGGATGAGTGCTGGGATGGGTGCTGGGATGGGTGCTGGGATGAGTGCTGGGAGCGGTGCAGGGAGCGGTGCAGGGAGCGGTGCAGGGAGCGGTGCAGCGATGGGTGCTGGGATGGGTGCTGGGATGGGTGCTGGGATGAGTGCTGGGATGGGTGCTGGGATGAGTGCTTGGATGAGTGCTGGGATCGGAGCTGGGATCGGTGCTGGGAACGGTGCAGGAATCGGTGCTGGGTTGAGTGCTGGGATGGGTGCTAGAATGGGTGCTGGGATGGGTGCTGGGATGGGTGCTGGGATGGGTGCTGGGAGCGGTGCTGGGAGCGGTGCTGGGAGCGGTGCTGGGATGGGTGCTGGGATGAGTGCTGGGATGGGTGCAGGGAACGGTGCAGGGAACGGTGCAGGGAACGGTGCAGGGAACGGTGCAGGAATCGGTGCTGGGATGAGTGCTTGGATCGGTGATGGGATCAGTGCTGGGATCGGTGCTGGGATCGGTGCAGGGATCAGTGCTGGGATCAGTGCTGGGATGAGTGCTGGGATCGGTGCAGGGATCGGTGCAGGGATCGGTGCTGGGATGAGTGCTGGGATCGGTGCTGGGGTCGGTACTGGGATCGGTGCTGGGATCGGTGCTGGGATCGGTGCTGGGATCGGTGCTGGGATCGGTGCTAGGATCGGTGCTGGGATGTATGCTGGGATCGATGCTGGGATGAGTGCTGGGTTCGGTGCTGGGATCGGTGCTGGGATCGGTGCTGGGATCGGTGCTGGGAACAGTGCTGGGAACAGTGCTGGGATGAGTGCTGGGATCGGTGCTGGGATGGGTGTTGGGATGGGTGTTGGGATGGGTGCTGGGAACAGTGCTGGGATGAGTGCTGGGATCGGTGCAGGGAACGGTGCTGGGATCGGTGCTGGGATCAGTACAGGGATCGGTGCTGGGATGAGTGCTGGGATCGGTGCTGGGATCGGGGCTGGGATGGTGCTGGGATCGGTGCTGGGATGAGTGCTGGGATGGGTGCTGGGATCGGTGCTGGAATGAGTGCTGGGATGAGTGCCGGGATCGGTGCTGGGATCGGTGCTTGGATCGGTGCTGGGATCGGTGCTGGGTTGAGTGCTGGGATCGGTGCTGGGATCGGTGCTGGGATGAGTGCAGGGATCGGTGCTGGGATGGGTGCTGGGATCGGTGCTGGGATGGGTGCTGGGATGGGTGCTGGGATTGGTACTGGGATCGGCACTGGGATGAGTGCTGGGATCGGTGCTGGGATCAGGGCTGGGATGAATGCTGGGATGGGTGCTGGGATCGGTGCTGGGATCGGTGCTGGGAGCGGTGCAGGGATGGGTGCTGGGATCGGTGTTGGGATGGGTGCAGGGATCGGTGCTGCGATCGGTGCTGGGATGAGTGCTGGGATCGGTACTGGGATCGGTGCTGGGATCGGTGCTGGGATCGGTGCTGGGATGTATGCTGGGATCGATGCTGGGATGAGTGCTGGGTTCGGTGCTGGGATGGGTGCTGGGATGGGAGCTGGGATGGGAGCTGGGATGAGTGCGGGGATCGGTGCGGGGATCGATGCTGGGATGAGTGCAGGGATCGGTGCTGGGATCGGTGCTGGATTCGGTGTTGGGAACGGTGCTGGGATGAGTTCTGGAATCGGTGCTGGGATCGGTGTAGGGATGAGTGCTGGGATGGGTGCTGGGATCGGTGCTGGGATGAGTGCTTGGATCGGTGCTGGGATGAGTGCAGGGATCGGTGCTGGGATCGGTGTTGGGATTGGTACTGGGATCGGTGTTGTGATGAGTGCAGGGATCAGTGCTGGGATGGGTGCTGGGATTGGCGCTGGGATCGGTGCCGGGATCGTCGCTGGGATGAGTGCTGGGATCGGTGCTGGGATCAGGGCTGGGATGAATGCTGGGATGGGCGCTGGGATCGGTGCTGGGATCGGTGCTGGGATGGGTGCTGGGATGGGTGCAGGGATCAGTGCTGCGGTCGGTGCTGGGATCGGTGCTGGGATCAGGGCTGGGATCAGGGCTGGGATCAGGGCTGGGATCAGGGCTGGGATGTGTGCTGGGATGGGTGCTGGGATGGGTGCTGGGATGGGTGCTGGGATGGGTGCTGGGATGAGTACTGGGATGGGTGCTGGGATGGGTGCTGGGAAGGGTGCTGGGAAGGGTGCTGGGAAGGGTGCTGGGAATGGTGCTGGGATCGGTGCCGAGATCGGTGCTGGGGTGAGTGCAGGGATCGGGGCTGGAATTGGTGTTGGGAACGGTGCTGGTAAC
>NW_025181556.1:1494-2481 GCF_004010195.1 Chiloscyllium plagiosum | reverse complement strand
AGGGATGAAGGGACTGGACTGCGCTGTAATGTTGTCTGTTCTATGTTCTATGGTCTAACTCCTCTGCTTCTAATCAAGGGTGTACTTGCGTTCTGTTCACTGTTTCATTGTGCATTATCTCAATGGCATTTTTACGAACGCCCATTTCCCCAAACGTGCACTGCGGCCTTCGCAGCTTTATCTTTCCACAAGGGCTCCCACAGGGTGGAAGGGAAGGAGTTGCAGGTTATTCACCCAATGATGTAATCCTGAGGTCTTCCAATACCTCTCCAGCATGTGGGAGTACTCACAATAACGGTTGCTCATCCATCACCGGGCGGCAAAATTTCAAATTTTTCATCATGTTCTACAAATCTCTTGACTGTCTTCCCTCTAACTATCACTGTCATATCCTCCAGCCCACTCAAGAGCAAATAGAGCTGGTCAATAGGATGCCAACCCAGCAAGCGGACACGACACCCAGGATTATGTTTTAAAGTGCACTCTCAGATATTCTGCATTCCCTCGAATTCCAAGTTCTGGAGCACGTTCGATTTGAACTGTTTCACGTTTGGTGCCTAACAGTCACCTGCCAAGGCCATAAATTATGAATTCCCGTCGCAACGTAAATCGCACCAGGCAAAAGGAAAGGAATTACTCACCAAGGGATTAAGAAAAACTGCAATACATGCTGAAATCAAGGGTAATGAGCTGGTATCAATACTGCATCGTGCCTTTTATATAAAAGAAGCTTCAAAGTTTTTACTTTGTGTGAGTTTAAACAAATGTTGATCCCTGTGACATTATGAGATATTGGGAAGCTGATAAAGTGTTATATCAAACAAGTGATCAAAGAAGTGAGTTTCAAGTCGTATTTTGTCACACAAAACGAAGCTTGTATCACAAAACTGAGATGACCAAAGTTTTTCTGCTAGAGGTCATCATCTTTTGTCAGTCTCAAAACGCTTCATATGTTAGTGCTGCCATAGCTCAGTGGTTCGAGCCCGG
>NW_025181556.1:0-1408 GCF_004010195.1 Chiloscyllium plagiosum | reverse complement strand
GAGGATGACAAGCTTCTGATGCGAAGAATGCCTTCGTTTGGCAGGAAGAACAACGTGATTCATGAAAAGCAGAAAAGTAACGGTGAAACAATGGGGGAAGAAAACGTACAGGGATGTGGTTGAATGCTTCTGTTCCTTATGTAGAGACATGAATCTGCTGGAATCCATTTAAAGAGGCAGGAAGTTGGAAGACCGCAGCTTGCCAGGCTGCCTCAGAGTTGGAGAAGTCAACATTTAGCAGGTATCAATTATTGCCGATTGGGACAATCCTTGAGGGACAGTCTCCCGCCTGTTTACCCCTCTGCTTATGTAAACAGAATCGGGTTTTAAAGCGAGTCATGAAGACAGAATAGTCCAACCGGGTCAATTCCTCATTCTTTGGAAGTTGGGCTCTCCTGAGACCTTCGTCACTTTCAAAAGATGTGTCTGTATAGTTCCCTCTATGGGTCAAAATGGGGTTCAGTTGTCCCGCAGTTCATGAACAAATTTGACGGTATCTGACTTCAGTCTCATTCATGGTTCATTTGAGATTTAAACTTTGCAGGGAAAGTCTCATTCAGATGAACATTTCAGACGTCAGGCTGTGGGCCAATGAGTGGAAATTGGAAACGAGAATATTTGGATGTTTGATGACTGGCACTGACATAATGTATTATTCTGTGCTGTGAAAGGACGGTGTCACAAACACTCTTTTTTGGAAGGAATTTCTCATCGCAGGAAAAGAAACCTATGCTGTTAAGAGAAGACGCAATTGCACATGCCGACCTTCCTGGTCGACTAGTGGTTACCACACAGCGCTTTCACCGTTGTGGTTTGGGTTAATTTCTTGGTCAGGGAATCTGGATTTATTGTTCCTGATAATGGCAACAACACAAGTCGAGCGTCTTTGTCATTTCAAACGCGTCCGCATGTGCCTTGAATAATTGTGCAGGACCGCAAGGTGGCTCACTGGTTATCACTGCTGCCTCACAGCGCCACAGATATGATTTACCTACAACTGGGTCGACTGTCAGTAAGGTGCCTTATTCAGGAGCAAATAAAGAGAAAAAGGGTAAGGAATTGTTCTGTGAGGGTTAATTCCCGGAGGATTGGTGTGCATTTGTTGCATCGAATAGGCAATTTCTGAACTGTAGGCATTCCATGTTCCCTTATTGTGTTGCTTTAGCACATGTTCAGACAAGGGAGAAAAGTGAGGAAAAACAGGCACGACCAAATCAGTGATTGATCCATTGTGCAACAACCAACGGATTCACTTTTGACTGAACAAGCTCCCATTTTCCCTACATTGGTAATGGTAGTATGCAGCATTAGAACGGGTTTTCATGTGTTGTTTTGGCGCCAGCATCCTTTCTCAACATGGACTATACTGGGACACAAAGAGATGATAAAAGACATGGATGGCGATGAC
>NW_025181555.1:0-2481 GCF_004010195.1 Chiloscyllium plagiosum | reverse complement strand
CTCAAACAGGAAAATGGAAAATGCACAAACTCCCCACAGACAGTCACCCAAGGCTGGAATCGAACGCAAGTCCCTGGTGCCGTGAGGCAGCAGTCCTAACCACCGTGCTACCCTTTGGGTGATCCCTGACCAGAATTCATTGGAATCTACTCACTGCCTAAAGCAAAGGGAATTCAGCCAAATCCAACTCTCCCAGAATGAAATCCCAATGCTAACAGCTGTGTGAGTACAATATCTTCAGAATCAGAGTAACGTTTTGGACAATCTCACAATGTTGCCTTTTGTCATGAGTTACAATAATATCTGGACAAAGTTCTTTCCGTTAAAATTGCAGAGATTTTGTTTATCGGTCTGTGTGTGTGTCATTGCTTTTAGAAACGGAAATATTGATTACATATTTACAATACCCTAACAGTTTGACATTCCTCTTCACATCATAGTTGCAGTAACATTGCTCTGGATCATAAACGTGTTGTTTTAGCAGATTAAAGAAACTAGTTTGACTTTTTCCTAAAACTGACCCTGACCCAGTCTGAGAACGATATCATGGGTCATATCGTCAACCTGGTTATATTTAAAATTTGTTGTGAGCAGTGGAGAGTGGGACGAGAAAAGGAAACAGTGACTCAAAAAGCCGGGGAACTATAGACCGGTGAGCCTGATGTCAGTGGTGGGTAAGTTGTTGGAGGGGAATCTGAGGGATAGCATTTACATACATTTGGGAAAGCAAGGGCTGATCGGAGTAGACAACGTGACTTTCTGCATGGGAAATCATGGGTCATTAATTTGTTGAGTTGTTTGAAGAGGTGACAAAGAAGATTGATGAAGGCAGTTTGGTAGACATTGTCTATATGGACTTCAGCAAGGTGTTCATTTAAAGAACAAAGAACAATACAATTTCGAACCCAGGAACAGGCCCTTCGCCCTCCAAGCCTGAGCCGATACACATGTACTGTCTAAATCTGTTGGTCAATTCCTAAGCATCTATATCCCTCTGTTCTCCACCTACTCATGCCTCTGTCCAGACGCATCTTAAATGAATCTGCAGTGCATCTCCTTTATTCTTGTGAAAATAAACCTAACCTACTCAGCCTCTCTTCATAGTTAGTATTTCATTCTGATTGTTAGACAGATTAGTAAGGTTCGGTCACATGGGTTACAGAAGAAGCTAGTCACAATTGGCTTGAAGGAAGAGGAATATTTTTCATACTGGAGGTTTGTGAGCAGCAGTGTGCTGCAAGAATCAGTGCTCAGTTCACTGCATTTCATCATTTATATAAAGGAATTAGATGTGAATATTGGGGCCATAGTTTGGAAGTTTAGAGATTACATCAGAAAGGTAGTGCAATAGATTATTTCAGAGTAAAACGAGACCACAATTAGATGGGACAAAGAGGCAAGGAGTGACAGTTGAAGTTTAATTTAGATAAATACAAGGTTTTGCATTTTCAGAAGTCAAATAGTGCAGAAATTATACACTTGGTGGTAAGGTCCTGGGGAGTGTTGCGGAACAAAGGGGCATAGGGCTGCAGGTGCATAGTTCCTTGAAAGTGGAGTCGCAGGTAGACAGTGTGGTGTAGAACACATTTGGTACATTTGCCTTAATTAGTCAGAGCATTGAATATAGGAGTTGTGGTGGCATGTTGCATCTGTACAGGAAGTTGGTGAGGCCACTTTAGGAATACTGTGTACAATTCGGTTGTCTGGAGCAAACATGTCCACACTTGTTCCAGGACTGTCGGTTTGAGCATTAGGGAGAGGTTGATTAGGTTGAGGTGCTTCCCCCCTGGAGTGGCAAAGGCTGAGGGGTGACATTATAGAGGTTTATAAAACCATCAGGGGCATGGATATTCTGAACAGCCACGTTCTGCTCCACCAGGATAGGGGAGTCCAGAACAAGAGGGCATTGGTTGAAGGGTAGAGGCGAATGATTTAGAAGGGACCTGAAGATAAATGTTTCACACAGAGAGTGGTGTGTGTACAGAAAGTGCTGTCAGAGGAGGTGGTGAAGGCGGTTACAATCGCACATTTTAGAAGTATCTGAAAGAGGAGGGATATTGGCCAAATGCTGGCAAATGAGACTGGATCAGATTTGATATCTGTTCGGAGTGAACAGATTGGACTAATGGATCTGTTTCCGTTCTGCATGACTCTCTGATTGTATAAGAGGGATGACGAAAAATTCTGAAAGGACCTTTCAAGTGGGGATTCTCTTCACTGGAAGTTTATCGTGCCTCTATGTTCACATTGATTGAAAGCTGCGTGAGTTAAATATTTGACAGGGAAGTGAGTCACGGATAATGGGACACAGATAGGAAAGTGGGGATGAGCCAAAACCTGATCAGCCACAATCTTAGTACCCGGGGGAGAAGGGTCAAAGTGTCTAATGACCCACTCCTGTTACTTGGTCCCATGTTTCTGTGTTCCAGTCAGCCCCTCAAACCTGCCAGACAGGAACAGTTGGAGGCTACTTACTGCTGT
>NW_025181554.1:0-2481 GCF_004010195.1 Chiloscyllium plagiosum | reverse complement strand
AGGGGGGACAGAGGGAGACTGACCAGGGTGGATGTACTAGATAATGGGATTGGGGTGGGTGGATGTTTGATGAGCAATTTGGCCAGGATGGGCCAAGTGGCCTGCGCCTGTGCTCTGGCTCTGTGAGAGTGAGGTCCAGTTTGCCTGTTCTCAGTTTCAAACGCCCCCAGGCTATTGGCTGTTGCTGATTGTAGACTCAAAGTCCGCAATGTGCCCGTGGTCTCGGCCCTGCTCTCCATGGTCTCTCTCACTCAGCGGTGAGTAAACTCCAAACCCAGCAGCTGCAGCTGTAATCCCCATCATATCCCCCTCAAACAGGAGCTGCTTCAGTTGTCCCTCATAGCCAGCTTCCCAGGAGGAGGAGAGATCCTCTCAGGATCACTTTATGGTTCAAAAAGATCACCTCTCACTCTCCGAAACTCCGATGGATACAAGCTCAGCTGCTCCGAACTTCCCTCACACAAATCCTCCTCTGGCCCAGGATCACTCAGGGCGCTGCTGTTCGTACTTGGTAAACTAAAATCCGATCCCTTTCTGTTTGCCCGTGAGCTGCTGCGTTGACTCACAGCAACCCAGATGCTGTCGCTATGACTCCCTTCAGCATCTTCACCCAGTGCCAGTGAAGCTGGCTGTGATATTTTGAGGGTATACCATTGAGTATCAAGGGGCAATGGCTGGATTCTCTCGAATGGGGGATGGTCATTGCTTAACATCCCCACTCCTGACCTTATGGTGGAGGGAAGGTCATTGATGAAGCAGCTGAAGGTGGTTGGGCCGAGGACACTCCCCTGAGGGACCCCTGCAGAGATGTCCTGGAGCTGAGATGACTGACCCTCCAACAACCACAACCATCTTCCTTTGTGTCATCTATGACTCTCACCAGCGGAGTGTTTACACCCTGACACCCACTGATTCCAGTTTTGCCAGGGCTCCTTGATGCCACACTCAGTCGAATGCAGCCTTGATATCAAGGGCTGTCCCTCTCCCCTCCCCTCTGGAATCCAGCTCTTCTGTCCATGTTTGACCCAAGGCTGGAATTAGGTCAGGAGCTGAGTGACCCTGGGGGATCCCAAACTGGGGGTCACTGAGCAGGTTATTGCTGAGCAGGTGCTGCTTGATAGCTGTTACTGACACCGTCCGTCACGTTACTGAGGATCGAGGGGAGACTGATGGGATGGGAATTAGCCGGGTCGGATTTGTCCTGCTTTTTAGTACGGGACATACCTGGCCAGTTTCCACATTGTCAGGTAGATGCCAGTGTTGTAGCGTTTTGGGTGAAATTCTAACAGCCATTGCCTCACCGAATGTTTAAAATGTTTGATGGACAGACTTTTAAATCGCCACAAGTTACTTCCCCGATTTCTCTGAGCAAGACCCTGGCATTAAACGTGGCCATTTCTGCCCTCAGTCCTACAATGTGATGGAAGCCTGGTTTAGAAGTTAGCTTTGAGGGAACACGTTATTTTCCCAAATCCCATTTCCATGTTTCATCTGTGGGTAACATTCCTGACACAAAACCCAGAGTTATAAGCACGGGTCCCTGGGAGAGGGACCCTCAGGGGAGCACCTCAAAACAGGGCAGGCCTCCAGGTCAGGGGTGAAACTGGCACCTCCTTCCCAATCCCAGCCCCCTCCCTGTCACTCACAACGGGGTCCCTTGGAAGGAGGAGCTCTTCCTTCATTCCCATTCCAAACAAAAATCAGGGAATGGGAGGTGATGCCCCATTGGTCTGTTAATCCAGAGACCCAGGTAATGGCTTTCCTGGGAACCTGGGTTCAAATCCCACCACGGCAGTTGGTGTCATGTGAATTCAGTACGTATCTGGAATTATGAGTCTAATAATGACCATGAACCCGTTGGTGATTGTTGGAAAACCCCATCTGGGTCACGAACATTCTTCAGGGATGGAAACTGTCATCTTTACCTAGTCTGGCCTACACATGACTCCAGACCCACGGCAATGTGGATGCCCTGTGGGTAATTAGGGATGGGCAGTAAAGGTTGGCCGAGCCAGTGACACCCTCAGCTTGAAAGGCTGAATTAGCTTTCTTGTCGTTATATAACACAGCCCAGGGCCTTCCCGTTGAGTGTGTTAGTCCGGCCTATGTTTGACCAATCCAATGCAACACCTTACATTTATCGAAATTAAACTCCACCTACCACACCTCAGCTCACTTACCCAGTTGTTCAGGATATCGCTGCAATGTGTGAAACTTCAAAATATCTGGAAATAATTTGGGTTATGAACTGTTGTCATGACAACAATGCCTTCAGCCATTTCTAAATGTCACACGGAATGAATCGAATGTGTTCTCCCAGCGTCAACAATCAACAAAATTACACAGACACAGCTTTCCCTGTATCTATCCCCGTATCTAACCCTGTACCTAACCCTGTACCTAACCCTGTATCTATCCCCGTACCTATCCCCGTATCTATCCCCGTATCTAACGCTGTATCTAACCCCGTATCTATCCCTG
>NW_025181553.1:0-2481 GCF_004010195.1 Chiloscyllium plagiosum | reverse complement strand
TTGTGGAATAATAAAAGAAAAGAATATTCCACAGGAAGTAGAATTCCTTGTTCAGAATTTCTACCCTGCACTGACATTGATGACCTTTGTAATTTCTTTATACAGAGTACAGTTGCACCTCGACATACGAACGACCCCATTCATGTACAAACCGGTTTACGAACAGGATTGTACGTAAAATTTTGCTTCAACGTACATACGAAATTCATGGTACGAACGCAAAAAAGCCCATGTGCGACCACGTGGTTTCATTGTTCTGCTTTGCTTCGCGCTTGTTGAACACAAAAGCTCATCGGGCCCCGAGTGATCTCATTCAGTTCGTCTTTGGTGCGTGTGCTGTGAACAGGCGTCCAAGCATTCTTATGCTATCCAAACAATGGGAAAAGTTGAATTAATTCGCGAACCGGGTCCAGGAACGGATTAAGTTCGGAAGTTGAGCCGCTACTGTATTTGAAAATCGGAAGTTTCAAAATCAACAGATGATGGTCTTATGCCCGAAACGTTGACTCTCCTGCTCCTCAGATGCAGCCTCACCTGCTGTGCTTTTCCAGCGCTGCACTTTTCGACTCTGACTCTCCAGTGTCTGCAGTCCTCACTTTGACGTCAATGTCTACAATCACTCAATCCATCGGGACCACAACGGTTTAGTACTATGATTCTGTGAGGAGTAAAGCTTTTTGGTTCCTGTTTGAGTACGTTTTCAGCATCAGTGGGACTGGATGAGAGACCCTACCATTGCAGCGCACTGAGTGTGGAGCCTAAAACAGCCATACGGCCTGGAAAGAGGAATTCACAGTAGGAAGTGGCTCCACACTTCGGCCATGGAGAAACCTGAGGAATCCCACCTCTTGGAGAAACCGTGGAAGTGTGGTGACTGTGGGAAAGACTTCCGTTTCCCATCTTCCCTGGAGATTCATCAGCGTAGTCACACCAAGCAGAAGCCGTTCCCCTGCCCTGTCTGTGGGGAGGGCTTCAGACATTCCTCCTCTCTGCTGAGGCACCAGCGGGTCCACACGGGGGAGAGGCCATTCAGCTGCCCGAGTGCGGGAAGGCCTTCAGCGATTCCTCCTCTCTGCTGACGCACCAGCGGGCCCACACCAGGGAGCGGCCCTTCTGCTGCATTGAGTGCAGGAAGACTTTCAGCAATTCCTCCGACAGGCTGACCCACCAGCGGGTCCACACTAGGGAGAGGCCCTTCAGCTGTCCCGAGTGCGGGAAGGCCTTCAGCAATTCCTCCGGCAGGCTGACCCACCAGCGGGTCCACACCGGCGAGACAGTGAGGTGGGGTGGGTGTGTATGCGTGAGTGAGTGTGCTTTGACCTTGAGCTGTTTAAAAAGCAGCTACTTTTTCTCTGCTTTTTTGCTGAGGGGAATTTGAAGCTGTAACAAAGTTGGGTCACAATAAAGGTTAAGTGAACTTAACGCCGAGCTCAGACTCTCATTAAAGGCTTTGAGCTCTGAGAGGTTTTTGTTTTAAAGCTACTAATTTATTTCAGCCTCCTGCACTAAGCTTCCAATGTCGTGTATCAGATGGATCAGTGAATGAGCAGCCAGTATCGTGAGAAATTGTCAATTTTTCAGGAGTGCAGAGTGTGTCGTTTCATCGGCGTTGTAAGGTTTCCTGGCAGCATCGGGTGGTGCGGGCTGTGTTCAATAGAAACGATGTGGAGGAGCCGATGTTGGACTGGGCTGGAGAAAGCTAAAATCACACAACATCAAGTTATATTTATTTGGAAGTATGAGGTTTTGGAGCGCTGCTCCTTCATCATGTAACTGTGGAGCAGGTTTATTTGGAAGTATGAGGTTTTGGAGCGCTGCTCCTTCATCATGTAACCGTGGAGCAGGATCATAAGACTCAGATTTTATCGCAAAAGATCACAGTGTCATGCAACTGAAATGACATATTGAACAAACCAAGATTGCTGTTAAGTCTTTCACTTTTTAGAATGAGTTGCAGGTTTCAGTTCATTAATTTGTGAATCCCAGAACTACTATTAATTCACATTCTCGAGATGACTTAAGGTTTTTTTTTAAAAAGGTGACACCTCAGCCCAGACAATGCATTAAAGATGTGAGGTTCGAGTCTGTCAGTAACCCAATCTTGAATCAGACTGGTTCTCATTCCAGAGTAGGAATTTATAAAATATTACATGGATTGAATAACTGCAGTTTGTGCACTTTTTGAGCAAAGTAGAATGTATCTGCAAACATAATTCTGCCAATACAAGTTTGCCCACAAAGTGGTGTGTGAATGTGTGCATGTGAGTTTGTGCATGAGAGTGCACATCAGAGTGTGTGCTTGCTTGGTAAAGTGAGAGTGTGATGGAGTATGTGCCTGTGAATGTGTTTGGGGGTGTATGTGTGGGTGTCTGAGAGAACACGTGTGTATGAGTGAGGTATTAATAAAAGCAAGGGCTTGCGTTTTGCTAAAACAAGGAAGGGCAGGACTTGTACAGATAATGGTAGGGCCCTGTGTCGTGC
>NW_025181552.1:1633-2480 GCF_004010195.1 Chiloscyllium plagiosum | reverse complement strand
AGCTAAGAACAGAACGGGCCTTGGAGGAATATCGGAAAAATAGGACAAGTCTTAATTAAGGAATCAAGTAGGCTAAACGAGGTCATGAAATAGCTTTAGCAAGCAGAATTAAGGAAAATCCCAAAGCATTTTATTCTTATATAAGAAGCAAGCAGGTAACTAGAGAAAGGATTGGTTCACTAAAAAATAATGAAGGAAGGCTCTGTGCCGAACCTGAGAGAATGGGTGAGATTCTGAATGATGACTTTGCATCAGTGTTCACTGAGGAGAAGAACATGATGAATCTTGAGATTAGAGATAGAAGTTTGATTAGTCTGGATCACGTTGGCATAAGTAGGGAAGATGTGTTGGGTAGGCTGGAGGTTATTAAGGTGGACAAATCCCCAGGACCGGATGGGATCTATCCCAGTTTACTGAGGGAGGTGAGAGAGGAAATTGTGGGGACCCTGACAGATATCTTTGTGGCATCCTTAAATACAGGTGAGATGCTGGAGGACTGGAAGGTTGTTCATGTTGTCCTCCTGTACAAGAAGGGTAATAGGGATATTCCGGATAACTACAGACCAGTGAGCCTGACATCGGTGGTGGGGAAGTTGCTGGCGAGGGTACTGAGAGGTAGGATCTATTTATATTTAGAAAAGAATGAGCTTATCAGTGATAGGCAACATAGTTTTGTGCAGGGGAGATCGTTCCTTACCAACTTAATAGAGTTCTTCGAGGAAGTGACCAAGTTGTTTGTTGAAGGAAGGGCTGTAGATGTCATAAACATGGACTTTAGTAAGGTATTTGATTAGGTTCCCCATTGTAGACTAATGGAAAAAGTGAAGTCACATGGTGTGCAGGGTGT
>NW_025181552.1:0-831 GCF_004010195.1 Chiloscyllium plagiosum | reverse complement strand
GGGGGACCTGATTGTGGTTTACAAAATCATGAAAGGTATTGACAGGGAGGATAGAGACAAGCTTTTTCCCAGGGCGAAGGATTCAATAACGAGAGGTCATGCTTTTAAGGTGAGAAGTGGAAAGTTTAAGGGGGAAACACGCAGTAAGTACTTCACACAGAGGCGGGTGGGCACTTGAAACGCGTTCTGGATCAGTGGTGCTGGAAGAGCACAGCAATTCAGGCAGCATCCGAGGACAGGCAAAATCAACGTTTCGGGCAAAAGCCCTTCATCAGGAACGTCGATTCGTCGATTTTGTCTGTCCTCGGATGCTGCCTGAATTGCTGTGCTCTTCCAGCACCACTGATCCAGAATCTGGTTTCCAGCATCTGCAGTCATTGTTTTTACCATTTGGAACGCGTTGCCAACAGGGGTGGCAGAGGCAGGCACGGTAGATTCATTTAAGATGCGTCTGGACAGATGTATGAGTAGGTGGGGAGCAGAGGGATACAAATGCTTAGGAATTGATCGACAGGTTTAGACAGTACATTTGGATTGGCTCAGGCTTGGAGGGCCGAAGGGCCTGTTCCTGGGTTGTAGATTTTCTTTGTTCTTTGTTCTTCTCAATTTTTAGAGCTTGTCCCGCTGTCCCTTAAATCTCTAGCCATCACCACCCTGTCCTCAACTAAAGCAAACATCAATCATTCCATTCCTGTAAAACCAACACTCCATCCTCAACCTGAACATCTATCCCACTACCACCCTTTAGGTTTCATATCTAAGTGTATAAACATTATGACATAGCAGCTCAGAAGATGGTTTACATAAAAGGCAGAATGTAATTATGAGATT
>NW_025181551.1:0-2480 GCF_004010195.1 Chiloscyllium plagiosum | reverse complement strand
GGGCTCAATGTGTCACTGGTCAATGTTAATGAAAATGTTTCTTCGAAATTCTGCTGCATCTTCCTTACAATTTTGACGATTGGAAAGTGGATGTGTGTGGGAAGGACAGCTCGACAAGATTATTTGTATATGAAGTCAGTAATGACAAGAACTGCTGCTGGTTGAGGATGACCGTTGAGGGAACCGAACCGCAGAGGTTAGTTGAGTGTGTCCGACTTTTTCTGGTTGGATGATTTAACTTCATGATTTTCAGACGGCTTTATCAATTTGAAGTTGTTTATTGACGATTGTATTTAGGTGAGTAGCGAGGGATCAAACATACTTTAAGGGACGAGAGTGAGGAACAGTTGAAAAGATTTGTTGTTGACTGCTAGCATGTGCAAGTTTTTAAAAGTTTGCCGTGACGATAAGTGTCAGGTGAACATTGTCAAAATACATTGCCATTCTAAGTTGCATTAGTAGCACCGTGTGGCCATATCTGGTTTGGCTGTCTTTTATGTGGCAGGATTTACGCACGCAGTGAATCACAATCATTGACAAAATAACGTCCTATTTCTTCATGCCAAAACAATAGAACATGTTTTGATGGAGTGTTGGGGAGCAAGATATCAAAGGAAATTCATTTGGCAGCAATCAGCCTTAGGAAGATTCAGAGAATACGCAGTATCATTATGAAGCATTCAATTCTTTGTTTTACCAATTATATGTGCATTTGTGGATGTTGTGGTGTGAAGGAGAATTTAAACCTTTCAGAGTAACCTATAAAGCAGAGAAAATCAACTGCTGCTTACCCCAGTAAAATATTTCATTGATTAGTCTCATCATGATCTACCCTATTCCTTTTTGAATTATGCAATTGAATATTTCAGAATTTGATACTGTGCTTCAGCTTCTTAAAACTTGATATGACACTGAACAACAAAAATGTTTATGATGATGCCAATCACTTAGAGTCTGGGTAAGGCACAGAAAATATGTTATCGGTAACTTCAAGTCCACTTTCCTTTTCTGTATTTTACAGTTAATCTAATGGCGATTGTATTCTTATCTGGGGGCAAGTGTGGACTTTCTACCTGCACCATTCGCTATCTGGTGGCCATGGTAGCATCAGATTTCCTGTTCATTTTATTTGATGTTATCCTTGATCGGTTCAGTTACTACTATTATCCACGGTGTTTCCTGGATATCACTCCTGTTTGTAGTATTATTTATGCCCTGAACCACTTATCCATTGATTGTTCTGTCTGGTTCACTGTCGCTTTTTCTTTTGATCGTTTTGTGGCCATTTGTATTCATCACATGAAAACTAATTATTGCACTGCGAAAACAGCGATGAGAGTTATAGCAACAATATGCATTTTCTTTTTTTTAAAGAACATTCCTATTTATTTTCGATTTGAACCTAGAAGGTATAACAACAATATTCCATGGTACTGTTCTACGAGGGACAGTTATTATGATGAACCTCAATGGATTAGTTTCCGATATTTTGAAAAATTCTTAACACCAATTTTACCATTCGCTTTTCTTCTCTTGCTCAACGTTCTTACAGTGCAACACATCTTCCATACCATTAAGGTGCGGAAAGGACTCAGGGATCAGAGGAACATAGAGAATGATCCAGAAATAGAGAGCAGAAAGAACTCTGTCATTTTACTGTTTTCCATATCAGGCTGCTTCCTACTTCTCTGGCTGATATATATTTTATTTTTCTTTGGTGTTGCTTATCATTTGGATGACTACGCTTTTGATCTCTTTGCACAAGTCGCATATATGCTGCGAAATTTAAGTTGTTGCACAAATGCATTTATTTATGTGGTGACACAAAAGAATTTCAGAGACCAGCTTAAGTATGCTGCCAAATATCCAATTATAAAAGTAAGTAAGTTGATTTTTAAAACTAAGTGATGGAGCGTCAATATTAAATGCTTACAATGCAGCAAGTTGTCCAGATGAAGAACTGCAAGAACGGAAAAGGAGGACTCGCCATGGGTTAAGCATTCCTTTTAAATTGGGTGAGGAATGAAACTGAGGAGAATGACATTGGAAGATAAGTATGTTGAAGTGCTGCTCCCAATGAATAATATTCAGGTGAAAGGTCAACAGCAGTAACAAATATAATTGGTTGTGCAATCAGATATTCGAAAAATGAAATTACTTCATCCCATTCAATCGATATTCAGAGAATGAACCGGACAAAGCAAAAACGAAAAATGGCCCACAACATGGCATCATCGTTCATTTGGGACGAACGTTGATCAGGCAGGCAGACTCATCCTCGCTTAATTGTCTGATGCAAAAATCTGTGTAAATGTAATTAGAACAAAGTTGGTATATGTGTTATTTAAAAAGGTAAATAATGTATTTCATACTTTGGCAGACATCCTATAGATTATAAATGCATTTTCAGAAATAATTAGTTTGTTTGTTTCCATTTCATTGCCACAAATCTGATATTACTTATCTTTATTTGTTTTTTA
>NW_025181550.1:1531-2480 GCF_004010195.1 Chiloscyllium plagiosum | reverse complement strand
TACACACGCCACCCTCTGTGTGAAAAAATTGCCTCTTAGATCCCTTTTAAATCTTTCCCCTCTCACCCTAAACCTATGCCCTCTAGGTCTGGACTCCCCCACTCCAGGGAAAAGACTTTGACTATTTATCCTATCCATGTCTCTCATAATTTTATAAACTTCTGTCTGGTTCCCCCCTCAGCATCCGACGCTCCAGGGAAAACAGCCCCAGCCTGATCAGCCTCTCCCTGTAGCTCAAACCCTCCAACCCTGGCAACATCCTTGTAAATCTTTTCTGAACCCTTTCAAGTTTCACAACATCCTTCAGAGTGTGAATGGGGTGCTGGGGGTGGGAGGGGAGGGTTTTGGAGGGGGGTGGGCCGTGTGCGGGCGGATGGGACGAGATTGGTTTGCGATGTCTGGTCTGAGGGGCCTGTTTCCGTGCTGTACACTCCCGTGCTGTACACCGAGAGGGGTTTGAGAAGATTGAGGTTCTGGAAGTAGGTTTGCTCACTGAGCTGGAAGGTTTGTTTTCAGATGTTTCAACACCAAACTAGGTAACATTTTCAGTGAGTCTCTGAATGAAGCACTGGTGGTGTAGCCCACTTTCTATTTATACGTTTTGGTTTACTTGGGTCGGAGATGTCATTTCCTGTGGTGACATTATTTCTTATGATGATGTCATTTCCTGTTCTTTTTCTCAGGGGATGGGTAAATGGGATCCAAGTCAATGTGCTGTATTCCTCTATGCTTCTATGACTCTAAGGATCTTAATGAGCATCTGTAAGGGTCTCAACTCATCATTAAAGTGATCTGTAATGACAATTATGGTGTAATGTTTTCATCTGTTCAAAAACAAGTAATGAAGCGTGGTAAAGTTCCTCTGAATTTTGCTGTCAGTGCTTATTTTGGTAATTATAATAAAAGTCTGAGCAGATTTATACAAAATGGAACAGTGTATGTTAGATGG
>NW_025181550.1:0-1388 GCF_004010195.1 Chiloscyllium plagiosum | reverse complement strand
GGGTGGGGATAGAGTAGCATAGAGTACAATAGGTCAGTGGGGAAGGAGATGAAGGTGATAGGTCAGGGAGGAGAGGGTGGAGTGGGTAGGTGGAAAAGGAGCTGGGCAGGTCGGACAAGTCCGGACAGGTCAGGGGATCGAGTTGCTGGAGGTTAGAAGCTAGGATGAGGTGGGGGAAGGGGAAATGAGGAAACTGTTGAAATCCACATTGATGCCCTGGGGTTGAAGTGTTCCGAGGCGGAAGATGAGGCGTTCTTCCTCCAGGCGTCTGGTGGTGTGGGAGCGGCGGTGGAGGAGGCCCAGGACCTCCATGTCCTCGGCAGAGTGGGAGGGGGAGTTGGGGTGTTTGGCCGCGGAGTGGTGGGGTTGATTGGTGCGGGTGTCCCGGAGATATTCTCTGAAGCGCTCTGCTAGGAGGCGTCCTGTCTCCCCAATGTAGAGGAGTGTCTGGATGGGTATATGCAAAGGGAGGGTTTAGAACGATATGGGCCAAGTGCTGGCAAATGGAACTAGATTGGGTTGGGATATCTGGTCGGCATGGACAAAAGGGTCTGTTTCCGGCCTGTGCATCTTTATGACCCTAATTTGTACTTAGGAATCTGCACATAGTTACCTTGTACCTAAGATGGCGCCACTTGTAAATGTTTTACTGCACTGCGATGGCCTAGTGGTATTATTGATGGACTATTAATCTAGAGACCCCTGCTCATGTTATGAGGGCCTGGGTTCAAATCCCACCACGGCAGATGGTGGAATACGAGTTTAAGAAAAATCTGCAATGAACAGTTGAATAACGACCATGAATCTGTTGTCAAGTGCCGTTCCTTCAGTGTGGCTGGGTCCGAATCCTGGAATTCCCTCCCTCAGGGGCATTGTGGGGCTACCCACAGCACATGGACTGCAGCGGCTCAAGGAGGCAGCACACCCCCACCTTCTCAAGGTGGGGGGGGCGGCAACTAGGGACGGGGTGATAAATACTGGGCCCAGTCATCGACAACACACACACAAATAAAAAGAAATTGAAAAACTTGCAGCCATGAGTGATTTAATTGGGGAGAAAGGTTGCTCAATAAAAGACAGTCCTATCAAATTGATTTTTTTTTTAATGAACATAGAACAGATGAGCAGGAGTAGGCCATTCGGCCCTTCGAACCTGCACCCCCTTCACAATTCAACATGATCACCAGCTGATCCTTTATTTCACTCCCATCTTCCTGCTTTTCCCACACACCCTGTCAATGCTTTCAGACATCTAAACCCGATGTTCGCCAATACAGTTCGTTATTCCTCCTTTTTGGAGGAACTGCAAGGAAATCAACATTTCTTTCCAGAGGGGTGTAGGGGCTGGAAGGGGTTACAGAGATAGGGAGGGGGTGTAGGGGTTGGAG
>NW_025181549.1:0-2480 GCF_004010195.1 Chiloscyllium plagiosum | reverse complement strand
GAGGTTGGGATTCTGAGTGCATGCTGAGGGTGGTGATCTGAGTGCACACTGAGGCTGGGAGTTCAGGAGCACGCTGAGGGTGGGAGTCCGGACGCACGCTGAGGGTGGGAGTCCGAGTGCAAGCTGTGGTTGGGATTCTGAGTGCATGCTGAGGGTGGGGATCTGAGTGCACACTGAGGCTGGGAGTCAGAGTGCACGCTGAGAGTGGGGGTCAGAGTGCACGCTGATGGTAGGGTGCCAAGTGCATACTCAGGGTGGGAGTCGGAGTGCACACTGAGGGTGGGAGTCGGAGTGCACACCGAGGGTGGGAGTCCGGGCGCATGCTGAGGGTGAGAGTCCGAGTGCAAGTTGAGGGTGGGATTCTGAGTGCAAGCTGAGGGTGGGGATCGGCGTGCACACTGAGGCTAGGAGTCACAGTGCACGCTGAGAGTAGGGCTCAGAGTGCACGCTGAGGTTGTGAGTTAGAGTGCACACTGAGGGTGGGAGTTAGAGTGCAGGCTGAGGTTGGGGGTCCGAGTGCACACTGAGGATGGGAGTCCGGGCGCAGGCTGTGGGTGGGGGTCCGAGTGCACACTGAGGGAGGGAGTCGGAGTGCACACTGAGAGTGGGAGTCCTAGCCCTCGCTGTGGGTGGGAATGTGAGTGCACACTGAGAGTGGGAGTCCTAGCCCTCGCTGAGGGTGGGAATCAGAGTGCACGCTGCCGGTGGGGATCCGAGTGCAGACTGAGGCTGGGAGTCAGAGTGGACACTGAGTATGGGATTCAGAGTGCACACTGAGGGTGGGAGTCCGAGTGCATGCTGAGAGTGGGAGTCCTAGCCCACGTTGAGGGTGGGAATCCGAGTGCACGCTGAGGTTGGGGGTTCGAGTGCACGCTGAGGGTGGGGGTCCGAGTGCAGACTGAGGCTGGGAGTCAGAGTGGACACTGAGTATGGGATTCAGAGTGCACACTGAGGCTGGGAGTCAGATTGCACGCTGAGGGTGCGAGTCAGAGTGCAGGCTGAGTTTGGGTGTCTGATTGCACCCTGAGGGTGAGAGTCTGACTGCTCACAGAGGGTGGGGGTCAGTGTGCACGCTGAGGGCGGGGGTCCGTGTGCATGCTGAGTGTGGGAGTCTGAGTGCAAGCTGAGGATGGCGGTCCGGGTGCACGTTGAGGGGAGGAGTCAGAGTGCATGCTGAGGGTGGGGGTCCGAGTACACGCTGAGGGTTGGGTTCCAAGTGCACGCTGAGGGTGGGAGTCTGACTGCACACTGAGGGTGGGTGTCAGTGTGCACGCTGAGGCCGGGAGTCAGCGTGCACGCTGAGGGTGGGAGTCCGAGTGCACGTTGAGGGTGGAAGCCTGAGTGCAAGCTGAGGGTGGGAGTCCAAGTGCACGCTGAGGGGCGGAGTCAGAGTGCACGCTGAGGGTGGGAATCCAAGTACATGCTGAGGTTGGGAGTCCGAGTGCACGCTGAGGGTGGGATTCAGAGTGCACGCTGAGGGTGGGAGTCAGAGTGCACACTGAGGGTGGGAGTCAGAGTGCACACTGAGGGTGGGAGTCCCAGTGCGCACTCATGGTGGGGGTCCGAGTGCACACTGAGGGTGGGGGTCCGAGTGCACTCTGAGCGTGGGAGTCCGAGTGCAAGCTGAGGGTGGGAGTCCGAGTGCACACAGAGGGTGGTTGTCCAAATGCACGCTGAGGGTGGGATTCCAAGTGGACGCTGATGGGAGGAATCAGAGTGCACGCTGAAGGTGGGAGTTGGAGTGCATGTTGAGGGTGGGAGTCCGAGTGCACACTGAGGGTGGGGGTCCGAGTGCACGCTGAGGGTGGGAATCCGAGTGCACGTTGAGGGTGGGAATCCGAGTGCACGCTGAGGGTGGTGTTCTGAGTGCAAGCTGAGGGTGGGGGTCCGTTTGCATGCTGAGGGGCGGAGTCGGAGTGCCCACTGAGGGTGGGAGTCAAAGTGCATGCTGTGGGTGGGAGTCAGAGGGCCCGCTGAGGGTGGGGCTCAGAGTGCACACTGAGAGTGGGGGTCAGAGTGCACGCTGTGGGTGGGGGTCCGAGTGCGCGTTGAGCGTGGGAATCCGAGTGCACGCTGAGGGTGGGAGTCCGAATGCACGTTGAGGGTGGTAATCCGAGTGCACGCTGAGGGTGGGGTTCTGAGTGCAAGCTGAGGGTGGGGGTCCGATTGCACGCTGAGGGGCGGAGTCAGAGTGCCCGCTGAGGGTGTGAGTCAGAGTGCCCGCTGAGGGTGGGGCTCAGAGTGCACACTGAGAGTGGGGGCCAGAGTGCACGCTGGTGTCCGAGTGCACACTGAGGGTGGGCATCCGAGTGCACACTGAGGCTGGGAGTCAGAGTGCACACTGAGGCTGGGAGTCAGAGTGCACGCTGAGGGTGGTGTGCCAAGTGCACACTGAGGTTGGGAGTCAGAGTGCAGGCTGAGTTTGGGTGTCTGATACCACGCTGAGGGTGGGAGTCTGACTGCACACTGAGGGTGGGAGC
>NW_025181548.1:0-2480 GCF_004010195.1 Chiloscyllium plagiosum | reverse complement strand
TGAACTCTCATTATCTGACTTTCCAGATGTTCCCCTACCTCTGAACAACATTCCCCCAATCACCTTTTGAAAGCTCCTGCCTAACACCATCAAAATGGTCTTGCCTCAATTTATGACGTTAACGTTTTGGGCCTGTCCTATCCTTTTCCATAACTATTTTCAAACCAGTAGAATTATGGTAACTAATAGAAATACACTCTGCCTTATTTCCCAAGAGCAAAGAAGGTTCAGGCCTAGATCAGATCATCAATGCTCTTATTGAATGGCAAGACAAG
This sequence comes from Chiloscyllium plagiosum, assembly GCF_004010195.1. NCBI lineage: Eukaryota > Metazoa > Chordata > Chondrichthyes > Orectolobiformes > Hemiscylliidae > Chiloscyllium > Chiloscyllium plagiosum. The sequence goes on along the minus strand of NW_025181548.1, from coordinate 2,205 downwards.
CATGAGGAGCTGAATGTCTGCATGGGTCTCTGTGTTTATGGTTTTGTGTGAGTGTGTGTGTGTGTGTGTGTGAATGGGTGTGTGTGTGCGTGCTTTAGAGTATTAATATGTGTATCTGCATCTCCATCTCAGGGAAACAAACTGTCCCTCCTCACTCTCTCACCCAATGTCTCTCCCTCTTGTGTTAAAGTGATATAATACCACCCTCTGCTGGCTGTCCCATGACACTGCACAAGCAGCAGCTTTGTTTGGAAAACACATCAAACAAAGTGCCTCTCTTCCATTTGACTTTAATTAGATTCATTGTTATGTGCACTCTAATTAGTGCAGTGAAAAGTTTGCAATGTCATCACTTAAGGCACCATCCTACGTACAAGATACCGAGGAAAAGATACTGATGTATTTGGTACAAAATTGCAGGAATATAAATGAAAGTCCAGCTGGAGAATAAAAAGGGAAAAAACAATAGACTCGATTTACAGATCTTACACCTCAGTCTGTACCAGCATGGAGTCTCCAGAAGTGTCAGGTGCAATCTCCAGACAGTACTGGGCCCAGTCTCCAGATCACACCAAGCCTCGTCTCTACATTGCAACAGTTTCAGTCTCCAGACCTCACCAAGCCCAGTCTCCAGACTTCATCGCGCCCAGTCTCCAGACTGCATAGGGAACAGTCTCTAGACCACACTGAATCCAGTCTCCAGATCGCACCGCCCCAGTCTCCAGACCGCAACGGGCCAAGTCTCCAGACCACACCAGGCCTAGTCTCTACATTGCAACAGTTTCAGTCTGCAGACCTCACCAAGCCCAGTCTCCAGATTTCATCGCGCCCAGTCTCCAGACTGCATAGGGAACAGTCTCTAGACCACACTGAATCCAGTCTCCAGATCGCACCGCCCCAGTCTCCAGACCGCACCGGGCCCAGTCTCCACACCTTACCAGGCCCAGTCTCTCGGACCAGTCTCCAGACCATCCTGGGCCCAGTCTCCAGACTGCACTAGGGCCAGTCTCCACACTCCTGCATTCCCCTCTGAATAACATCGTGAAGTTACAAAAGACAAACAAAAAGAAACAGAAAGAGAGTGAGTGGAGCAGAAGACTCCAGCTGGAAAATTCCCAACCTGTCGTCATCTTTCGGTCATTTCTCAGCTATTTCAAGCTTCACAGGACGACTTTGGAGACTCAGAGCAGTATTGTCCGATTCCCTTGCGATGGTGTCCCCAAAGTATTAGCAAATGGAAACAAAAATATCCATTTCTGACCGTGTGTCACAGTTCCATTTGTTTCAGGACTTTTAAATCCTTTATAAAGTCATAGAGTCCAACATGTTAATCCACGTTAGGGCCAATTCCCTGCACTTGCCCCACATCCTTCTAATCCTATTCTATCCATGTATTTGTCCAAATGCCTTTTAAATGTTGTTAATGTACGGTCCTGAACCACTTCCACTTGCAGCTCATTCTATATGCGTACCCCCTTTGTGTAAAAACGTTGCCCCTCAGGTTCCCTTTTATTCTTTCACCTCTAATTTTGAACTGATATCCTGAAATCCTTGATTCCCCAATCTCGGGAAAAGTACTGAGTGCATTCACCCTATCCATGCCTCCCATGATCTTATACACCTCTATAAGATCCCCCCTCAGTCTCCTTTGCTTTAAAGAAAAAAGTCCTCGCTTGACACACCTTGCTACAACTTAGACCCTTGAGTCCTGGCAACATCCTCGTAAATTTCCTCTACACTCTTTCCAATTTAACAACATTTTCCTATAACAATGTGACCAAAACGGAACGCAATATTCTAAGTGTGGTCTTACAAATGTCATGTACAACTGCAACATTACTTTCCAACGTCTATACTCAGTGCCCTGATTGATGAAGGTCAGTGTGCCAAAAACCTTCTTCACTGCCCTATCCACCTGTAACTCCACTTTCAGAGAACCGTGGACCTGAACTCTAAGGTCCCTCTGCTCCACGGCACTCCTAAATACCCTACCATTCACCATGAAGCTCCGACCTTTCCAAAGTACAAGACCTCGCACTTATCTATATTAAACTCCATTTGCCATTTCTCACCCACTTCTCCAGCTGATCAAGGTCCTGCTGCAATTTCTGATAAACTTCCGCACTGTCCAAGATACTGCCTATTTTAGTTTCATCTGCAAACTTACTAATTATGTCTTGTACCTTCTCACCCAAATCATTGATA
>NW_025181547.1:0-2480 GCF_004010195.1 Chiloscyllium plagiosum | reverse complement strand
TGTGCAGTGTGAATGATGCAGTAACACAGTGAGAGATAATGGTTTCCAGTGTGAATGATGCAGGAACACAATGTTATTGGTGTTCAGTGTGAGTGTAGCCGGAACCCATTGAGTGTTAATGGTGCTGAGAGTGAATGAGGCAGAAACACAGTGAGTGTAAATGGTGTTCAGTGCGAATGATGCAGGAACACAGTAAGCGTTAATGGTGTTCAGTGCGAATTATGCAGGTACACAGTGCGTGTTAATGGTGTTCAGTGTGAATGTTGCAGGAACACAGTGAGTGTTAATGGTGTTCAATGTGAATGTAGCAGGAACACAATGACACTTTATGGTGTTCAGTGTGAATGAAGCCGGAACACAGTGAGTGTTAATGGTGTTCAGTGGGAAAGCAGCAAGAACACAGTGAGTGTTAATGGTGTTCAGTGTGAATGCAGCAGGAACACACTGAGTGTTAATGGCGTTCAGTGCGAATGATACAGGAACACAATGAGTGTTAATGGTGTTCAATGTGAATGTAGCAGGAACACAGTGACACTTCATAGTGTACAGTGTGAATGAAGCAGGAACACATTGAGTGTTAATGGTGTTCAGTGTGAATGCAGCAAGAACACAGCGAGTGTTAATGGTGTACTGTGTGATTGAAGCCGTTACACAGGGAGTGTTAATTTTGTTCAGTGCGAATGAAGCAGGAACACAGTGAGTGTTAATGGTGTTCAGTGTGAATGAAGCAGAAACACAGTGAGTGTTCATGGCATTCAGTGTGAATGAAGCAGGAACACATTGAGTGTTCATGGTGTACAGTGTGAATAAAGCCATTACACAAGGAGTGTTAATGGTGTTCAGTGTGAATGATGCATGAACACAGTGAGTGTTCATGGTATTCACTGTCAAAAAAAGGGAAACTGTGCGTGTTAATGATGTTCACTGTGACTGTACCAAGAACATAGTCTGTGTTAATTGTGTTCAGTGCAAATGATGCAGGAACACCGTGAGTGTTAATGGTGTTCAGTGTGAAGGATGCAGGAACACAGTGAGTGTTATTGGTGTTCAGTGTGAATGAAGCAGGAACACAGTGAGTGTTAATGGTGTTCAGTGTGAATGAAGCAGGAACAGAATGAGTATTATTTTTGTTCAATGTGAATAAGGCAGAAACACAGTAAGTGATAATGGTGCTGATTGTGAATGAAGACAGAAACACAGTGAGTGTTAATGGTGATCAGTGTGAATGCCGCAGGAACACAGTGAGTGTTAATGGTGTTCAGTGTGAATGCCGCAGGAACACAGGGAGTGTTAATGGTGTTCAGTGTGAATGCCGCAGGAACACAGTGAGTGTTTATGATGTTCAATGTGAAATTAGCAGGAACAAAGTGACACTTCATGGTGTTCAGTGTGAATGAAACAGGAACAAAGTGAGTGTTAATGGTATTGAGTGTCAAAAGCAGGGACACTGTGAGTATTAATGGTGTGCAGTGTGAATGAAATAGGAACACAGTGAGTATTAATGGTGTGCAGTGTGAATGATGCAGTAACACAGTGAGTGTTAATGGTGTGCAGTGTGAATGAAGCTGGAACACAGTGAATGTTAATGGTGTTCAGTGTGAATGATGCAGGAACACAGTGAGTGGTAATGGTGTTCAGTGTGAATGAAGCAGGAACACAGTGAGTGATAACGGTGTTCAGCGTGAATAAAGCAGGAACACAGTGAGTGTTATTGGTGTTCAGTGTGAATGCAGCAGGAACACAGTGAGTATTAATGGTGTTCAGTGCGAATGATCCAGGAACACAGTGAGTGTTTATGATGTTCAATGTGAAATTAGCAGGAACAAAGTGACACTTCATGGTGTTCAGTGTGAATGAAGCAGGAACACAAGGGGAGTTAATGGTGTTCTGTGTGAATGAAGCAGGAACAGAATGAGTATTATTTTTGTTCAATGTTAATAAGGCAGAAACACAGTAAGTGATAATGGTGCTGATTGTGAATGAAGACGGAAACACAGTGAGTGTTAATGGTGATCAGTGTGAATGCCGCAGGAACACAGGGAGTGTTAATGGTATTCAGTGTGAATGAAACAGGAACAAAGTGAGTGTTAATGGTATTGAGTGTCAAAAGCAGGGACACTGTGAGTGTTAATGGTGTTCAGTGTGAATGAAATAGGAACACAGTGAGTATTAATGGTGTGCAGTGTGAATGATGCAGCAACACAGTGAGAGATAATGGTTTCCAGTGTGAATGATGCAGGAACACAATGTTATTGGTGTTCAGTGTGAGTGTAGCCGGAACCCATTGAATGTTAATGGTGCTGAGTGTGAATGAGGCAGAAACACAGAGAGTGTAAATGGTGTTCAGGGTGAATGAAGCAGGAACACAGTGAGTGTTAATGGTGTTCAGTGCGAATGAAGCTGGAACACAGTGAGTGTTAATGGTGTTCAGTGTGAATTATGCAGGAACACAGTGCGTGTTAATGGTGTTCAGTGTGAAT
>NW_025181546.1:0-2480 GCF_004010195.1 Chiloscyllium plagiosum | reverse complement strand
TCTGGTGTGCATCAGCAGCGTTACGAGCAATCTAACCGAAAATCCCTCGCTTTTTATCTGTGAAGACAGCCATAGGGTGATAATTCAGGTTTTATTTTGAGATTTTTACGTTTCAAAATTCTAAACGTTCTCCTGTCTCTGTCTGCAATAGGCAAATATTTGGTTTTCCATTAATTTCCTTTCCATGTACGTTATTGTTGATTCCTTGAGTATATAATTCTTAACTGTGCCCTCAGTTCATGTTTCACCTAACTTTCATATGTAATATACTTGCAGCTTATAAATAATGGCATATGCATTAAAACTATTAAAAACTGCATAATTATATATTGTTAATAAGATGCTACTTTCGGATTTGTAGAATAAGCATATTATCCCCTAATTATTGACCGCATGTATTAAGGCATTCTGTGTCATCGCAAATCCGTTTCAATGCCAGCGATTCCTCACATCCTGAACTGTCAAAGACCCTGAATTGTGAAACATGTCTATACATTTCATTATTCCATTAGCTTCCTTTTTCTCTGTCTTGTTATCCACCCTGAATCGCTGTCAGGAATTTAAAAGAAGTCCCTCACGGGTAGATCATCGTAATCACAGTTTTTTTTTTCACAATTTGATTGCTTTAACTGTATGAAACGTGGAGCAGCAAATACTCCTATGGATTTGCTGTTATTACATTCAATATCCCTGCCGGATATTGCAAGACTGGGATAACGCGAAAGTAGTTGTTTTCAGCTGAAAAATTATGCTCAAATATCTTGTGAAATTTCATCTTAAATCACCTACCATGAAACATGAAAAAAATGTTAAAGCGATATATACGACTTTAATTCGTCAATCCCTAAGGCAGCAATAGCTGATAGTCATGCGCCATCAAGGAGGCAAAGCGTGCATATGCACAGAGATAATATAGCCTTTATCAGGATGGTTGTGATATGATGAGTATATGGAAAAGTATTAAGGCCATCACCAAAGAGACACAGCATCAAATACTTGTGCTCGTGATACTCACCTCCCAGATGAGTTGAACAACATCTGTGCATGGTTTGAGGCATGAAATGATGTGGAAGCAAGGAAGGTCATTCCCCACCACGGCCCCAATGAACTGGTGTTGTGTCTTCTTAGGACTGACGTGAGGAAAACTCTATGCTGAGTAAACCCACGTAAGGCTGCTGGACCACGTATCATCCCTCGCAGATTGCTCAGAGGATGTACTGACTTGCTGGTGGATGTTCTCATGGACCTCTTTAAAATTCCCTTGAGTTGTAACATTGTTCCAACATGCTTCAAAACCACTACCATTGTCCCTTTGCCGAAGAATTTTTCACTGTCTTGTCTCAGTGACTTCTGCTCCGTTGTGTTTACACTCATCACCATGATCTGTTTCGAGATGCTCATCATGAGGCATATTTCGACCCTGATGCCCCCCCCTCCCCATCTTCGTTCCACACACCGCAGTTTGCATATAGTTCCAGCAGCTTAAAAGATTATACCATTTTCACCACCCTGCATGTGGCCATCACCCACCTGATTAAGCAGGAGACATACAATCAGGTTACTGTTCATTATCTTCAGTTCTACATTCACCAGTATCATTCATCAGCACTTTTTTGGAAAGCTGAGTCTGCTGCGCTTGAATCTGTCCCTCTTTAACTGGGAATCTTCAGTCAACGCGGATTGGGAACAGCATCTCCAACAGCATCACACTGAACACTGGGGGTCCCTGGGGCTGAGTGCTCCGGGGTGATCGCCGTGCGTTCAGGCGACTGAGCATTGATGTGCAGCTCAAATTATATTATTCAGTTCACTGTTGACACGTCGGTACTGGCTCTCAGTAGCAGGAGCGAAGAGATACACAGAGAAGGTCTGGGGCGATTGGACGTGTGCAGAGCCAACAACCTGTCCATGAACACGGGCAAATCGAAACAGATGGTTGTGACTTCATGAGAACTCAGACCGGTCAGTCTCTGCAACATGTCGACGTTTTGCAGGTAGAGATTGTGAAGAGCACCAAATTTGTTTGCATGCATTTTTCAGATTATCTCACCTGGTCACTCAACACCAACTTCATAGTCAAGAAAGACCAGCAGCGTATCCATTCTGTGTAGGCTGAGGACATCCCATTTGACATTTCATTTCGTCACCTTCGACAGATGGTTGATTGAGAATACACTGAGCAGTTGCATCAATGCCTGCTTCGGGAATTACATCTTCGTGAATCATAAGACCCGACAACGGGTTGTGAGGAAAGCTGAACTTATCATCGGAATCTTCTTCTCTCCATGACAGACATCTTCACCGCACACTTCATCGGCAAGGCCAACGGCATTGTGAACGACCCACAAATGTATGATTAAAGGTCTTCACCCTCCTGCCATCTGGCAGAACACACCACAGCATTGAATCTCTCACGGCCAGATTCTACAAAGCTTTCTTCACACAAGACTTCAGAATTCTTAACACTGCATGATTACACT
>NW_025181545.1:1304-2479 GCF_004010195.1 Chiloscyllium plagiosum | reverse complement strand
AATCTCAGTGTCCAATAGCCTGTGGGAAAATCACTGTGTCCCAGAGTGTGTGTGAGAATCACAGTGTCCCAGAGTGTGCGTTAGAGAGTCCCAGTGTGTGTGTGAGTCCCAGAGTCTGTGTAAGAATCAACATGTCCCGGAGTTTGTGTGAGAATCACAGTGTCCCAGAGTGTCTGTGAGAGAGTCTCAGAGTGGTAAATACTGTGTGGGAATAAACCTGTGTCCTGAGGATATTCAATACTGTACGTGAATAATCCTGTGCCCTGAGGTTGGTCAATACTGGGTTTGAATAATCCTGTGCCCTGAGGCTGTTCAATACTGGGTGTGAATAATCCTGTGCCCTGAGGCTGGTCAATACGGGGTGTGAATAATCCTGTGGCCTGAGGATGGTCAATAGTGTGTGTGAAAAATCCCGTGGCTTGAGGATTGTCAATACTTTGTGGGAATAATCCTTTTGCCTGACGATGGTCAATACTGTATGGAAATAATTCTGCCACCTGTAAATGGTCAAGACAATGTGTCCATTAATCCTGTAGCCTTATGCTGGTCAATACTGTGTGTGAATAATCCTGTGGTCTGAGGCTAGGCGGTACTGTGAGTGAATAATCCTGTGGGCTCAGAATGTTGTATATTTTGTGTGAATACTCGCATGGTCTGAGGATGGTCAATACTGTGTGGGAATAATCCTGTGGCCTGAGAATCGTCAATACTCTGTGGGATTAACCCTGTGAGTTGTAAATGGTCAAAGCAGTGTGTTTATTAATCCTGTGGCCGTATGTTCGTCAATACTGTGTGTGAGTAATCCTGTGGATTGAGACTGTTGAATATTGTGTGTGAATACTCCTGTGACATGAGGACGGACAATACTGTGTGTGAATAATTCTGTGGCCTGAGGATATTCAATACTGTGTGTGACTAATCCTTGGCCTTAGTATGATCACTACTATATGTGAACAATCCTGTCGGCTGTGAATGGTCAATGGTGTGTCAGTTAGTCCCAGAGTGTGTGTGTGTGTGTGAGTCCCAGAGTGTGTGTGAGTGAGGGAATCCCAGAGTGTGTGTGTGAGTTTGCAAGAGTGTGTGTGAGTGAGAGAATCCCAGAGTGTGTGTGTGAGTTTGCAAGAGTGTGTGTGACACTGTGTCCCAGAGTGAGTGTGTGTGTGAGTCCCAGAGGT
>NW_025181545.1:0-1177 GCF_004010195.1 Chiloscyllium plagiosum | reverse complement strand
AGAGAGTCCCAGAGTGTGTTTGTGTGTGAGAGAGAGTCCCAGAGTGTGTGTGTAATCCTATCGTTTGAGAATGTTCAATACCATGTGGGAATAATCCTGTGCCCTGTTAATTAGTAAAGAGAATGTGTTCATTAATCCTGTGGCATCAGGTTGGTCAATACCGTGTGTGAATGATCTAATGGCCTTAGGATGGTCAATACTGTGCGTGAATAATCCTCTGGCCTGTGAATGGCCAATACTGTGTGTGAATAATCCTGTGAGCTGTAAATGGTCAAAGCAGTGTGTTTATTAATCCTGTGGCCGTATGTTCGTCAATACTATGTGTGAATAATCCTGTGGCCTGAGGATTGTCAATACTGTGTGTGAAAAATGCTGTAGACTGTGAATGGTCAATACTGAGTGTGAGTAATCCTGTAGACGGAGGATTGTCAATACTGTATGTGAATTAACCTGTGGCCTGAGAACTGTGATAACAGTGTGTGAATAATCTTGTGCACTGTGAATGCTCAATACTGTGTGAATAATCCTCTGGACTGAGGGCAGTCAATACTGTGTGCGAATAATCCTATGGCCCGTGAATTGTAAATACTGTATTTGAATAACCCTTGGCCCAAGGATAGTCAATACTATGTGTGAATAATCCTGTGGCCCGTGAATTGTAAATACTGTATGTGAATAACCCTTGGCCCAAGGATAGTCAATACTGTGTGTGAATAATCCTGTGGCCCATGAATTGTAAATACTGTATGTGAATAACCCTTGGCCCAAGGATAGTCAATACTGTGTGCGAATAATCCTGTGGCCCCCGAATCGTAAATACTGTGTGTGAATAACCCTTGGCCGAAGGATAGTCAATACTGTGTGCGAATAGCCCTTTGCCTAAGGATGGGCAATACTGTGTGTGAATAATCATTGGCCTGTGGATGGCCAATGCTGTGTGGCAGTAATCCTGTGGGCTGTGGATGGTCAATACTGTGCATGAATAACCCTTGTCCTGAGGATGGTCAATACTGTGTGTGAACAATCGTGTTGCCTGAGGTTATTCAATACCGTTTACGAATAATCCTGTGGCCTGAAAATGGTCAATACAGTGTAAGAATAATTCTGTTGCCTAAGGATGATCAGTACTGTGTAGGAATAATCATTTGTCTTGAGGATTGTCACTACGTTGTGTGGA
>NW_025181544.1:0-2479 GCF_004010195.1 Chiloscyllium plagiosum | reverse complement strand
AGCATTTGGGTATCTGTTCTTTGGGAGTAAATCAGTGAAATGGGAATCAAAATGTTCCCCCTCACTCTCTCATTGTCTGTCTCTCCCTCTTGTGTTTAAAGTAAAGTAATAAAATTATCTCCGGACGCTCCATGTCACTGCACAAGCAGCAGGTTTGTTGAGAAGGAGCATCAAAAACAGTGACTCTCTCACATTTGAATTGAATTGGCTTCATTGTCACGTGCAGTTTAATGATTGCAGTGGAAAGTTTGCAATGACTTCACTTACGCGCCATCATAGGTCCAAGAAATCTAGGTGTAGATTCTTAAGTATTTGGTACAAAATTGAAAGAATAATAAAGGAAAGTCCAGCAGAAGAATACAAATGAAAGAAAGAACTGACTCGAATTACAACCCAGTCTGTGCCAGCAACAAGGATCCAGACAGTACTGGGCCCAGTCTCCAGACTGCACCAGTCCGAGTCTCCAGACTGCACCATGTCTAGTCTCCAGGCTGCACCGGCACTGATAGAACATAGAAAGTTACAGCGGAGTAAAGGCCTTTCTGCACTCAATGCCACCGAACGGTGAAAATAATCTGATTCACATTTAACCTACACCGTTCCATTATTATCCATATGTCTATCCGTGGCCCATTTAAATGCGCTTAATGTCGGCGACTCTACTACTGTTTCAGGCAGGTCATTCCTGGCCCGTATTGCACTCTGATTGAAGAAACTACACCTAATATCAATCCTACGTCTATCACCCCTCAATTTAAAGCTATGCCTCCTCGTGTTTGCCTTCACCATCTGAGGATAAAAGGCTCTCACTGTCCATTCTATCCAACCTTCTGATTATCTTGTACGTCTCAGTGAAGTCACCTCGAAACCTTCTTCTCTCCAACGGATACAGTGTAAGTCCTCATTCACCCTTTCCTCGTAAGACCTTCCTTCCATGACAGGCAACATTCTCGTAAACCTCATCTGGAGCCTGTCCAAAGCTTTCACATCAATCATATACTGCACTTTCCAGAACTACAGGCAATAATCCAGGTGCGGCCTTACCAGTGTCTTGCTCAGTTGAACCTTGCCCTGTTGGCTCCGAAACTGAGTCCCTCTACAAATAAACGCCAACACACAATATGCTTTCTTAACGACCCTATAATCCTGAGTGGCAAATTTCATGTATGTATGCACCTGGACACCGAGATCTCTCTGTTCATCTAAAATGCCAAGACTTTTACCATTAGCTCAATAATCTGCATTATTGTCATTTCTTCCGAATTGAACTACCTCAAACTTTCCTGCATTAAGCTCCAATTGCCACTTCTCAATCTAGTGCTGCATCTTATGTATTCATCAGAACGATCCACAACTTTGCCTCCCCTCGTGTCGCCCGCAAATTTACGAACCCACCCATCTTCGCCCACATCCAGATCATTTATAAAAATGACAAGCCGCAGTGGTCCTAAAACATGTCCTGTTAGCACATCACTGGTAACTCACCTCCCGGATAAGCATTTCCCACGACCCATCACCCTCTGTCTCATTTCAGATCGCCAATATCTGATGTTAACGGCTGAATCACCTTGAATCCTAAAACTCCGTATTTTGTGCAATACCCTATCGTTTGGAATCTTATCAAATGTTTTACTGAAGTCCTTCTACACCACATCAAACACTTTACCTTCACTCACCTGTTTTCTCACCTTATTGAAGAACTCAATAAGTTTGGTGAGGCACGACCTACGCTTCACAAAACTATGTTGACTATTTCTAATCAAATTATTCCTTTCCAGATGATTACAAATCTTATCTCTCACAAAATTTTCCCACATCTTACTCACAACTGATATAAGGCGTACTGCCGTTTAGTTACCAGAGTTGTCCCGATAACCCTTCTTAAGCAAGAGAACAATTTTTGCTATCCTCCAGTCTTCTGGCACTATTTCTGTCGACTATGATGACATATATTTTGAAGTCAAAGACTCTGTAACGCCTCCCTGGATTTCCAGAGAACCCGAGAATAAATCTCGCTGGCCCAGGGTTAATAGCTATATTCAGATCGTCCAAAATTGCGAAAACCACCCCTTTGTCAACATCATTCCCATATAATCCTGTTGCCTGTATCTCCGTATTCTGAATGACATTGCCATTTTCCAATGAGAATACTGACGAAAAGTAATAACGAACTGCTTCCCCATGTCCTCAGATTCAACTAACACTTCCCACTACTATCTTCCATTGGAACAAATATCACTAGAGACATTATACAATATCTAGTTTCGAGACTGTAGATCACACCAGGTTCAGTCGGCAGACCACACCAGGCTCAGTCTCCAGACCGCACCGTGCCCAGTCGCAAGGCCGTAAGAGGCCCAGGCTCCAGACTATACCAGGGCCAGTGTCCAAAGCACACCGGGCCAAGTGTCCAGGCCGCAGCAGACCCAGTCTCTGGGACACACTTGGCCAGACTGCAGAACATTCCGGGACCAGTCTC
>NW_025181543.1:2015-2479 GCF_004010195.1 Chiloscyllium plagiosum | reverse complement strand
ACTGGGGGCAGTGTGTGGATGACAGTGAGGGTCAGGCTGGTGGTGACATTGAACTCCGGTGAAGGTCAGGCTGGGGGCGGTGTGTGGATAGTGGTGTGTGGTAGTATGGGGCGGTGTATGAACGGCAGTGAGGGTTAGGCTGGGGGCGGTGTTTGAGAGCAGTGAGGGTCAGACTGGGGGTGCTGTGTCAGCAGCAGTGAGGTTCAGGCTGGGGGCTGTGGGTGGACGGCGGTCAGGGTCAGGCTGGGAGCGGTGTGTGGGCACTGGTGAGAGTTAGGCTGGGCGGTGTTCGACGGCGGTGAGGGTCAGGCTGGGGGCACTGAGTGGACGGCAGTGAGGGTCAGGCTGGGGGCATTGAGTGGACGGCGGTGGGGGACAGGCTGAGGGCGGTGTGTGGGTGATGGTGTGTGTTCGGCTGGGGGCGGTGTGTGGACGGCAGTGAGGGTCAGGCTGGTGGCGAAGTT
>NW_025181543.1:0-1056 GCF_004010195.1 Chiloscyllium plagiosum | reverse complement strand
CTTCGCAGTGAAAATGTCCCCATTATGTTGTGTGGCACTATCACCTTACTAATGGGTCAGGCTACAAATAGATCTAGAAATTCATGGGCATCCATGAAGTGCTGTGGGCCGAACACAGCAGCAGAATTGTACCCAGCACAAGATGTAACCTCATGGACCAGCATATCCCCCACTCAACCATTACCAGCAAGCCAGAGGGTCAACCCTGGCATAATGGAGAGTGCATGAGCAGCACCAAGCATAACTGAAGATGAGGTGTCAAAGGTAGAAGGCAGGGTGGTGAGGCTGGGGGCGGTGTTGGGGGGCGGTGAGAGTCAGTCTGGGGGCAGTGAGTGTCAGGCTGTGGGTGGTGTGTGGACGGCAGTGAGGGTGAGGCTGCGGGCGGTGTTGGAGGGCGGTAAGGGTCAGGCTAGGAGCGGTGTGCACACGGCGGTGAGGATCAGGCTGAGGGTGGTGTGCAGATGGCGGTGAGGATCCAGCAGGGGGTGCTGGGCGGACGGCGGTGAGGGTCAGGCTTAGGGCGGTGTGTGGATGGCGGTGAGAGTCAGGCTGTGAACAGTGCATGGGGGCAGTGTGTCAGGCTGGGGGTGGTATTGAACCGCGGTGAGGGTGTGGTGAGTGTCAGGCTCAGGCCAGTTTGTGGATGGCAGACAGGCGTTTGGTGGTGTGTGGACGGCAGTGATGATCAGGCTGGGCGCAGTCTTGGATGGCGCTGAGGTTCAGGCTGGTGGCGGTGTGTTGACGGCAATGAGGTTCAGGCTCGGGGGCGGTGCGTGGACTGTGGTGAGGGTCAGGCTGGTGGTGGTGTATGGACTGCAGTGAGGGTCAGGCTGGGGGCGGTTTGTGGGCTGTGGTGAGGGTCAGGCTTGTGGCAGTGTGTGGACTGTGGTGAGGGTCACGCTGGGAGCGGTTTGTGGGCAGCGGTGACGGTAAGGCTGGGGCGGTGTTTGACAGCGGTGAGGGTCAGGCTGTGCGTGGTATGTGGGCAGCGGTGAGGTTCAGGCTGGAGCGGTGTTCGACGGTGGTGAGGGTCAGGCTGCGGACGTGTTGGATGGT
>NW_025181542.1:1191-2479 GCF_004010195.1 Chiloscyllium plagiosum | reverse complement strand
GGTTCTGGATGTAGGTTTGCTCACTGAGCTGCAGTGTGTGTTGGCTCGTTGAAATAATGTTCTTTGCAGCTTTGTTTGTGGATGAAAGCAGGAATTATCAACAGTGCTTCACCTGAAGGCCCATTGAAGATGTTACCTAGTAGGGTGACAAAACGTCTGGAAATGAACCAGATTTAGTGCCATGTGCAAGCTGTTATTTTGCTATCTTAGCTGGACGATTAACATTTTCTGTCTTTTCATGCACCCACTTTGAATAACTAACATTTTAATAAAGAACAAACATTGTGTAAATGTTGCTTTCTTGATTAATGTTTGCATAAATTCCATTTTCAGCTGGAAACCTGTTTGATTGCAGTTACAATGTTCTAATTAGCACACGTAAAGACAAAATCATTATTGATCTTGCTGCTATCGTCATTACTCTGCAATATGGATGACCACTCTGTTATACAGGTAAACATTTCCAATGGATCACCCTGTAACTAAAGTTGAGAAACAATTAAGTGTTTTTCAAAGTTAGTAGTTTGTTACTGATTGTGTACAGTGTACTGTAGATGGGTGATTGTGACCAGGATTCTTCTGCTAAAGTAATGCCATATCTGGACTGTGTATGTGCATCTCTTGTGTAAAGATTCAACTGTGCTGGACTGTGGGTGTAAGATAAGTAGCAGCAACAAAAAGGGAATGACATTAGAATAGAACACATCCACATGGAGCAAGCAGTGGTATAAGTACCAAGCTGTGACTGGACCTGCCATAGGCATAACCAAGCTACAATGTGGAAGCAGCACTGGCATGTAGACAGCTTCACTATGGAGCAGATGCTGGAAAAGCATTATGCCACCAGGTTTCTAACCCTGTCCTGATATTTATATGGAAAGGATGCTAATATCTGATAAATACCTGGGAATTGGGGATAACTTTCTACTGTTCCAAGTCATATCAAGCACAGAGATTGTTGGAGATAAGTGCTTTATCAATGACCTTCCCTTCATGTTAAGGTCACAAATGTTATTTGCAACTCCTCAGGTAATGTGACAGTCTGTACCTGTGTGCAGTGAGATCTGAACAGCATTCAGGCTTGGTCTGACATTCTGGGACTTAACATTAAGCAGAAAATTAATTAGACCAGCCGTATAAATACTGCAACTCCATGAAAAGATCAGAGTTTAGGTCTAGGTCTGTGTGTTTGTTTATGGCGTTGTGGTTGGAGTGCCAGGCCTCTAGGAATTCTCTGGCATGCCTTTGCTTAGCCTGTCCCAGGATAGATGTGTTGTCCCAGTCGAAA
>NW_025181542.1:0-1164 GCF_004010195.1 Chiloscyllium plagiosum | reverse complement strand
ATAATTCTTTTGGTTTTAAAATAGAGATGGAAAAGGATAAACCACGTATAAAACTTAACGTTCTAAATTATTGAAAACCAATTTTGATGATTTAACCAATAATTTTCCAAAGTCGATGGGACAGATATTCTCAGAAACGAGGGTCAGTTGGGAAGGGGGGAGGCTTCAGAAATGAGATGTCAGGAATACAGAGACATTATGGAACTATTAGGATGAAGGGTAACGCTGGTGCGTGTAAGGAATGCTGGAGCATTGTAGAAATTGGGGCTCTGGTCCCGAATAAACCGGAAATATATGTCAGGTATAGACAGCAGGAATTGAGGGGTTTTTTTTAAATTCATTCACAGGATGAAGGTGTCCCAGGCTAGACAAGCATATATTACCCATCCCTAATTGCCCAGAGGGTAACCACATTGCTGTGAGTCTGGAGTCACTTGTAGGCCAGACCAGGTAAGAATGGCAGTTTGTTTCCTTAACAGGTGTCAGTGAATTATATGGATTTTTCCGACAATCGGAATGGTCATTATGAACCTCTTAATTCCTGATTTAAAGTGAATCACGAGAAGAGTCGGAAGGCAACAAGAGTATACGTAAGAGGGAAATTGGGAGCATAAAAAGGGGACATGTGATAGCTTTGGCAAACAGAGTTAAGGAGAATTCAAAGGATTTCTACAAATACGTCAAGGACAAAAGAATAACTGTGGAGAGAACAGGACATCCTTAAAGATCAGCAAGGCTGCCCATGTGCAGAGCCACAGACATCCTTAAAGATCAGCAAGGCTGCCCATGTGCAGAGCCACAGGACATGGAGGAGGTACTGAACCAATATTTTGTATCAATATTTACTGTGCAGGAGTATATGGAAGTTAGAGAACTTGGGAAAATAGTAGTGACATCCTGGAAAGTGTCTGTATTACAGAGGAGATGCTGGAGGTCTTAAAACATGCAAAAGAAGGAAAATGTCCTGGCTTTTATTGATGTATGTTAGAAGTCTGTGACAAACTAGGGAAGTGATTGATGGGCCTCTGGCTATCGTCAAGAGCCACAGGTGTAGTGCCGGAAGACTGAAGGTTTGTTAACGTGGTGCCATTACTTAACGGATTTAAGAAGAGTAATAAGGAAAAGGTAGTTAGCCTGACGTCAGTGGTGGGTAAATTGTTGAAG
>NW_025181541.1:0-2479 GCF_004010195.1 Chiloscyllium plagiosum | reverse complement strand
CTCAGTCTCCCCCACCCCTGGGGGGAAAAGACCTTGTCTATTTACCCTATCCAAACCCCCCCTCATGTGTATAATAAACCTCAGCCTCCAACACTCCAGGGAAATCACCCCCAGGCCATTTAGCCTCTCTCTATAGCTCATACCCTCCAAACCTGGCAACATACTTGGAAATCTTCTCCGCATCCTCTTAAAAAGTTTAACAACATTCTTTCCTATAGCAAGGAGACCAGAATTGAACGCATTATTCGAAAAAAGTGGCCTCACCAGTGTCTAGTGCAGCAGCAAGCTGACCTCCCAACTTCTACACTAGTGCAGACTGGCGTGCCAAACGCCGCTTCCCCACCCTGTCCACTGCGATTCCACATTCAGGGGACTATGCACCTGACTTCCTTGGTCTCTTTCTTTGGCAACACTCCCCATTAATTGACCCATTAACGGGTCCTACCATTAATAGTATAATTCCTCTGGTCGGTGTTCACCCCGTCTCCAGTTGGAATTCAGCAATGACAGGGAGCTCAGGCTGCCCTCTGTATCCTCCGGCCCTGAATCCAACAGCGCAGGGTCCTTGACGGCACCATTGTACTCACTGTCCCCATTTCCATCAGACAGGTAAGTCCCTCATGCAGCACCGCCCCTCTTCTCATCCTCTGTCATACCCCTTGCTCCACCCCCTGCCTCTCTATCTTGTCATCTCCAACCCAAACCCTTAGCACAACCTGATTGATTTGCCCTTTCGGCTTACCCCTCCCATTTCCCATCCTGGATCCCATGTTTCCCTCACTCTTTGCTCACCCCAGTCACCCTTCCCTGCCTTGGCTGGCTGTCTCGCTTGGCTTTCACCTCATTCCCCGCTTGTGCACCCATCCCCTTCGCCTCCTGGCTTGCCACTTTGCCTCTTGCCCCCACCCCTCGACTAGCCTGATCATCTTCTACCACCACCTTCTCGTTTTTTGATCTTTGCTGCTGCTCCATCACCCGGTGGGGAAATTGGGATTCCGCAACCCCACCCCCAAGATTCCCAACGTTCAACCCTGTCACTGTCATTTTTTTGAAAATGAGATGTGTAGAATCCCAAGCTCCCTGATTTTCTTGTTAAAAACTGAATGACCTGTGGTGTTGTAAATCGGAATTAAAAACTGAAGTTACGAGAAAAGGTCTGCAGGTGTGGTAGCATCTGTAGAATGTTGTAGTGCAGTACAGGCCCTTCAGCCCTCGATGTTGAGCCAACCTGTGAATCTAATCTGATGCCCATCTAACCTACACATTTGGGGCAGCATGGTGGGTCAGTGGTTAGCACGGATGCCTCACAGCGCCAGAGACCCGGGTTCAATTCCCACCTCGGACGACTGTCTGTGTGGAGTTTGCACATTCTCTGCGTGGGTTTCTTCCGGGTGCTCCGGTTTCCTCCCACAATCCAAAGATGTGCAGGTAATGTGAATTTGCCATGCTAAATTGCCCAGAGTGTTAGGTGTATTAGTCAGGGGTAAATGTAGGGTAGGGGAATGTGTCTGGGTAGGTTAATCTTCGGAGGGTCGGTGTGGACTTGTTGGGCCATAGGGCCTGATTCCATATAGTAGGGAATCTAATCTTTAAGACTTCACTCCATCATTTATACCGTTCCATTATTATCCATATGTATATCCAATGCCCATTTAAATGCCCTTAACATCAGCGAGTTTACTACTGTTGCAGGCAGGCCGTTCCACGTCCCCTACTACTCTCTGAATAAAGAGAGTATCTAATATCTATCACACCTCAATTTAAAGCTGTGTTCCTTCGTGTTAGCCTTCACCATCTGAGGAAAAAGGCTCTCACTTATCTAATCCTTATCTAACCCTTTGATTATCTTATATGTCTAGATTTAGTCACCTCTCAACCTTCTTCTCTCCAACGGAAACAGCCTCTTTTCCCTCAGCCTTTCCTCATAAGGCATACCTTCCATACTAGGCAATATCCTTGTAAATCTCCTCTGAGCCTTTTCCAAAGCTTCCACATTCTTCCTATAATGCAGTGACCAGAACTGCAGGCATACTCCAGGTGTGGCCTTATCAGGGTCTTCTACAGATTAGAGTGACGCTGGAAAAACGCAGCAGGTCAGGCAGCATCGAGGAGCAGGAAAATCGACATATCGGTCAAAAGCCCTTCATCAGGCAAAACGCCACTCTCACCGAGACTCAGATTTCCAGCATCTGCAGTCCTCACTTTTGCCCAGTGTCTTGTACAGCCGAAGCATGACCTTGTGGCTCTGAAATTCAATCCCCCTACCAATAAACGCCAACACACCATATGCCTTCTTCACAACCCTATCAACCTGGGTGGCAACTTTGAGGGATATATGCACCAGAACACAGAGAAATCTCTGTCCTACTACACTGCCAAGCATTTTACCATTACTCTGAATTCTTGTTACTTTTTCCAAAGTGAGCTACCTCACACTTTTGTGCACTAAACTCCATTTGCCACTTCTCAGCCCAGCTCT
>NW_025181540.1:2039-2479 GCF_004010195.1 Chiloscyllium plagiosum | reverse complement strand
GCTCCGGGACTCACTTTCCCTCACACTGCTCCGTGACTGACTTCCCCTCGCATCGACCAGGACTCACGTCCCCTCAAACCGCTCCGGGACTCGTTTCCCCTCGCACTACTCCGGGACTCACTGCCTCTCACACTGCTGCAGGACTCACTTCTCCTCACACTGCTCGGGGTCTCACTTCCCTTCACACTACTCCGGGACTCACTTCCCTTCACACTACTCCGGGACTCGTTTCCCATCACACACTCCGGGACTCACTCACCTCGTACTGCATTGGGACTCACTTCCCATCAAGCTATTCCGGGACTCGTTTCCCCTCAATCTGCACCAGGACTCACTTCCTCCCACACTGCTCCAGGACTCACTCCCCACACACTGCTTCGGGATTCATTTCCCCTCGATCTACACCAGGACTCACTTCCCCTCACACTGCTCCGGGATTC
>NW_025181540.1:0-455 GCF_004010195.1 Chiloscyllium plagiosum | reverse complement strand
GACTCACTTCCCCTCAAACTGCTCCGGGACTCGTTTCCCCTCGCACTGCTCCAGGACTCACTTCCCCTCACGCTCCTCCAGGACTCGCTTCCCCTCATGCTCCTCTGGGACTCACTTCCCCTCACACTGTACAGGGACTCACTTTCCCACACATTGCTCCGCGACTCACTTCCCCTCACATTGCACGGGACACACTTTCCCTCACACTGCTGCAGGACTCACTTCCCCTCACACTGCTCCGTGACCCACTTCCCCTCACACTACTCAAGGACTCACTTCCCCTCACACTGGTCGGGGTCTCAGTTCCCTTCACACTGCTCCAAGACTCACTTCCCCTCACACTGCTCAAGGACTCGCTTCCCCTCACACTGGTCGGGGTCTCAGTTCCCTTCACACTGCTCAGGGACTCACTTCCCCTCACTCTGTTCCAGGACTCACTTCCCCTCACACTGCTC
>NW_025181539.1:1175-2479 GCF_004010195.1 Chiloscyllium plagiosum | reverse complement strand
TTCAGCTTTTCTAATTAAACCCTGTAACTGAACACCCACCTCGCACACACACACACACATTCCTAATCAGTTTAAAGCTATGTCTACAGTCCTAGTTAGGATTCACTCGGACTCTGGTCCCAGCACGGTTCAGATGTTGACAGTCCCATCGGAACAGGTCTTTTCTTCTTCCGTAATAAAATGAATTTATTCAACACAAAACACATGGACAAAATAAACTTTTCTGTATATACCAAAATATGAAAACAACAAAGAAACAAGGTTATTAAAATACACTTTGTGGTGCTATATAAATTGAAATGTGAATTACAAAACCATGGAAGTGATGTGCAAACTTTGTCAATCATTATTTGACCCACAGCTGAGTTCCTGATTTCCCGTCTGTCAGTAATCCCCATCACTGAGATTCTCTCGCCCTGTCTCTCACACAGTGTCGAGAGGGGTTACAAGTTGATGTTGGCCCAGAATATTTAAATTAATCCACCTTCTCTCTGGAGCGAATCTATTGGTCTATTGGATTCTGGTTAGCTGTCAGCAACTCAGCTCTGTGATGATATTGGCGGTAAATGATCTGGGATGACAGCCAGTATCACAGGGTATGGCACCAGACAAAGCGTTTGCAGTCGCGGAGTTTCGAAATGGAACTCTGTGTATTTCTCCTCATGCTGCCTCCTGATAACTTTACACTCGCCTGACATCAGTTGCTCTCACTCATTCTGTTGCTCCGTTTTCTCACCACTCTGTTTATCTCACTGCACTTTCTCTCTCTCTCTTTATTCCTCTCTCTCCCTCTCAGCCTATCTCCGATCATTCTCTTTATTTTCAAGTGATCAAGTTGGAAAGCTCGTGGACGCATGGTGGGCTGATTGGCCTCCTCTGTGCTGTATTAATTCTTAATTTCTCTGACCCACAATAAACAATTTAGGTGCCGGAGAGACAAGCTGATCCACTGAAGGACACATCGCACAATTAACCATTATCTCTTCCTGTTTTCTGACATGCAGCGATCTCGAAATATCCGTCCAAACAAACTGCCTCCTCACATTAACATCAGCACATTTCAGACTGCCAGGTCCACTGTGTTCAGTACCCTCTGCCTGCTTGCAGTTGGTCTTAGCTGTACTGATATGAATCTACAACTCCTCCTCAGTCACTGTTCCTGTGGACCTACTGCTGTCGTTCCCCACGCCCCTTTCCCTGACCCACCGCCGCCACACACAAGTTTAAACCCTCCTCAGGGACAATGACAAACCTGCCTGCCAGGAGATTGCTGCCAGTTCAGGTCTGTCCTGTCCTTCTTGTGT
>NW_025181539.1:0-1020 GCF_004010195.1 Chiloscyllium plagiosum | reverse complement strand
TTCGGAGATTGCTGCCAGTTCAGGATCATCCCGTCCTTCTTGTTTATATCCTATCGACCCAGGAATCCCAATGATCCACATATCAGAAGTGCTGCCTCCCCTACTAGCTCTTTGGCAGTGCAGTTAATTGTGTTATCTTCCTATTTCTAATCTCACTCACACGTGACATATTCTAATGTCTCCAAAATTCAAATATCCTTTCAGCACAACTCCATCAAGGCATTTTCTTTGAAGTGGATAGACTTGATAATAAAAAAAGTGTGACGTCAGGAAAGTGAGACCACTGAATCAGTCCAATGACCAGAGGATCTGATATCTATCCCCTCCACCAAGCGTATTTGACAAGGCATACATATTGACCATCTGTTTGCAGATGAACGAGGATAAACA
Organism: Chiloscyllium plagiosum; assembly: GCF_004010195.1. NCBI lineage: Eukaryota > Metazoa > Chordata > Chondrichthyes > Orectolobiformes > Hemiscylliidae > Chiloscyllium > Chiloscyllium plagiosum. The sequence goes on along the minus strand of NW_025181539.1, from coordinate 630 downwards.
GAAGATTAGAAAATGTCAGAGCAGATGGATGTCATTCAACCTGTTTACTCAGCTTTGCTATTCAATTGGATTCTACTTATTATGTTCCTTTCAATGGCAGCATCTTTACCCAGCATCCCCAGCGGGTCAGATAGGTCCTAGTGTCGTTGTGTGCACAGTCCTGTGATGGGAGTATCCAGTGCCAGGCAAAAGGGTGTGGGAAGTCCCAAGGGTGGCACAAGGAAAGACTGCATGTAGTGACGATGTACTGAGGAACTGAAAGAGATAGAATGGGTATCCAGGGACACTGCACTCAGACAAGTGCCCGGGCAAGATTCCTAAACACCCAGAGGAACCCGCGAACCACGGCTGCTTTTACAAAAACCTGTCACATTTGCTGCATTTCTCCATCGAACAAAAGCAAAAATACTCTCGATGGTAGAAATCTGAAGCAAACACAGAGACGTACTGTGGAGAGAGAAAAGAGTCAATGCTCCCAATGCAGACACGGGAAGAATGTACAAAGTCCACACAGACAGGGCCCAGAGATTGGAATTGAATCCGAGTCCCCAGCACTGTGAGGCAGCTTTGCTGTGTCACCATGCAGCCCAATGATTGATAATTGGGGATAGTATAGTTAGAGGCTTAGAT
>NW_025181538.1:0-2479 GCF_004010195.1 Chiloscyllium plagiosum | reverse complement strand
TAAAGTGTTCAGCCACAGGGCGGTTGGGTTGGTGGAATACTGTCCATTTGCCTGGATGGGTGCAGCTTCAATAACACTCAAGAAGCTTGACACCATCCAGGACAAAGCAGCCCCTTGATTGGCACCACGTCTACAAATATCCACTCCCTCCAGCACCAGTTGTCACGAGAAGTAGTATACTATCTACTGACATTCACCAGAGATCCCCTGACAGCACCTTCCAAACCCATGACCACTTCCAACTGGAAGGACAAGGGCAGCAGATACATGGGAACACCATCCCCTGCAAGTTCGAATCTAATCCACTCACCATCCTGACTTGGAAGGATGTAGTCATTCCTTTACTGTCACTGGTCAAAATCCTGGAACTCGCTCCTTAAGGGCATTGTGGGTCAACCCACAGCACATGGACTGCAGCGGTTCAAGAAGGCAGTTCATCCCCACCTTCTCAAGGGCAACTAGGGATGGACAATAAAGGCTGGGCCCAGCCAGCAATGCCCACATTCCACAAATGAATTTTTAAAAATCAACTTGGACTTAAGTTCTCAGATACTGTTACCATATGTCAAAAACTGGAAAAGCACTTCTTCAATATGATTGGCAGAATGATTACTGCAGCAGCATTTTGGAGAGTACAGTTTGTGAGTAAGTGCTTTCTGAGCTTCAAGTGTGTCAGACCTCCGGTGGCTACAGTGTTGCTGTGATCAATTGTTCAGGCAATAATGCTGCTAAAATGACTTTATAATCAGAGTTCAAGGTAGTATTGATGTGATGAGTAAGCAGTGAGTCAGACTTTGAGTGCCAGGACTGTTATTCTCTTTGATAATGGGAAATCCTAACCATCTGGAGAGTTCAAAAATGTATTGACCTCTTTGAAAGCATGTTGTTTGTCCCATGTGGTTTCTATGCTAATTATCTAAGTGCAGCTATTGACTTTTTTAAAGCAGCATGCAGATTTATTTTGGTGTTTTGCTTACTGTGCTCTTGACTACAATAAAGTCATGGAGTCATACAGCATGGAAACAGATTCATGTAGACCATGTTCCCAAATTTAAACTAGTCCCACCTACCTGTGCTTGGCTCATATCCCTCATAACATTTCTTATTCATGAACTTATCCAACTGTCTTTTAAACGTAACTATACCTGTGTCCACCATTTCCTCTGGAAGTTCATTCCACACACAAACCACTGCGTAAAAAAATTATCCCTCGTGTGCTTTTTAAATCTTTCTCCTCTCACCTTGAAAATATGCCCCCTAGTGTTGAATCACCTCCACCCTAGGGAAACGACCCTTGTCATTCATCTTATCTATGTCCCTCATGATTTTATAAACCACAATAAGGTCACCCCTCAACTTCCTACTCTACAGTGAAAAAAGTCCCAGCCTACATTAATATCTCAAACCCTCCATTCCCAGCAACATCCTGGTCAATCTTTCTTGAGCCCTCTCCAATTTAGTCATATCCTTCTTTCACAGGGCAACCAGAACTGCACTAAGTATTGCAGAAACGGCCTCACCAACATCCTGTACAACCTCAACTCCTTATTCTTTTTTCATTCACAGGGTGACGGCATCTCTGGCAAGGCAGCATTTATTGTCCATTCCTAATTGCCCAGAGGGCAGTTAAGAGTCAACCACATTGCTGTGGGTCTGGAGTCACATGTAGACCAGACCAGGGAAGGATGGCAGTTTCCTTCCCTAAAGGACATTATTGAATCAAATGGGTTTTTTTTGACCATGGATTCGTAGTAATCATTAGATTCTTAATTGCAGATATTTATTGAATTTAAATTCCACCACCTGCCATGGTGGGATTCTAACCCAAGTCCCCAGAAAGTTACCTGGGTCTCTGGATTAACAGTCCAGTGATAATACCACTGGGCCATTGCCTCCTATACTCAAAGGTTTGAGCAATAGACATTTACTATGTTAAATATGCTATATCAATTTGTTGTTCTGTAATGATTTTAGATTGAAGTCTGAAGGAAGAGTTGGTTAGAAGGGTCTAAGCAATGAAGGCAAGTGTGCTAAATGCCTTTTTAACCACCCTGTATACCTGTGACACAAATTTCAAAGTATTATGTATCTGAATCCCTGGGTCTCTCTCGGAGAAAGTGAGCACTGCAGATCCTGGAGATCAGAGACGAAAAGTGTAGTGCTGGAAAAGCACAGCAGGTCAGGCAGCATCCAAGGAAGAGGACAGTCGATGTTTCGGGCATAAGCCCTTCATCAAAAATGGAGAAGGAGGAGGAGAACATGTCCAAGGTAGGGATCCTTGGAAGACATGATTTGGAGATGCCGGTGTTGGACTGGGGTGTACAAAGTTAAAAATCACACAACATCAGGTTATAGTCCAACAGGTTTAATTGGAAGCACACTAGCTTTCGGACCACCGCTCCTTCATCAGGTGGGAGTGGAGGGCTCAATTGTCAGACACTGAATTGATAGCAAAAATTTACAGTGTGATGTAACTGAA
>NW_025181537.1:0-2479 GCF_004010195.1 Chiloscyllium plagiosum | reverse complement strand
TACCCTGGTCAGAGGCAGCAGTCCCTCCTGACGATTAATCCGCCCATCCACAACTCTTTCTCCCACATCATTATAAACGTCCCCAAGAAATTTCCCATTAATCTTCTTTGCTCCAATCAAAACATTCCCAGGGTCGTGAATCTCTGTACATGGTGCAAAGCAGAGAATTGTGAAAAGATTCTGGGAAATTGTTGCCAATTGTCATGTGGGAAAACTGTCAACAAGCAAAACAGAAATCCCAGACTCGAGCTTTCGGAATCTTTAGATATTCCTTAGGCCGCGGATTCAGTGGAAAATGAAGGGTGAAATAGCCGACTGGACAGAGACAGTTTAGAAATCTTTCCGTTCTTTCGGAGGCCGGTACTTTGACTCTGATATTCTCCGGACATGAAATGATCTATGATCGTGAAGGATTCTCGTTCCTGCACGTCAGGATGTCAAATCTCATCTCAGCTCCAGGCAATTCGAAAACGCGGGAAGAGATAGGACACTGAAAGGCTGGAAGTGAGACAATCCCGGTTGGAGGATAACTGGTTCCGGTTTCATGGGTGCGTCTACACAGGGTGGGATCAGACTATTCCCATGTCTTCACCGTGAATTTCCCTGGATTTATTTAGGAAAAATGCTAATTAAGGATGATTGTCAATATGGGAGGGGCAGGCTGCAGCTTGCAGCTTGCATTCGGGGGTCATTGAAGCCGTTGGCTCATTAGTCTCTGTGACGATGTGAGTCAGTGCGTTCGGCTCTTCACTGACAGGCTGCTGTTCTCCTACGACCCAGGAACAGAGCGACAGCAGTTCTCACACCATCTGTTTTTTTTTTTGTCCGCACAGTTTTGGGTTTTTACCAAGGTCAGGAAAATGTTCCTCAAAAGGCTCAAAGGGAGAAGTTCCCCGTTTTAGGAGAGTTGTTTCCCGGTGACATGTATGTGTTTGCAAAGCATGAGATCAGACTCTTCCTATTGTCCACAATGAATGCCCAGGATTCATTTTGGAAACTTTAACCAATTGAGGACAATTTTCATTCTGCGAAGGGCAGGCGAAAGCTTGAATTCACTGACAGTCTGCTTTAGGAGATCCTGCAAGGGGCCTACTACAGGGGACTACCAAGTCTCTATGGAGCAATTAGTCCTCTCGTTTCGCTGTTAACCGAGAAAATGTACACACACATGGAGCGGTCGGTGTTCTTATCCATCCGACTCCTTTGCTGTGCACTTTCGGGTTTTTAATAGGGTCAAGGATATGCACCCAAACGGAAAGCAAATCCAGTGAGGAGCCACAAATGCGTTACTGTATTGTTGACTGGCTAGTGAAGGGTTGTGGACATTCGGAATCTAAAACAAAAACAGAAACTGATGAACGAACTCGGCAGGTTTGCCAGGACCTGTCGGAGAAAACAGAGTTCGAAGAAACTCCTGGAGAAGCTCTGAATCGTTGTCACTATTTGTCTCTCCCCAGATGCTGCCAGATCTGTTTAGTTTCTCCTGCAATCTCTACCTTTCTTTTTAACTGAATGACCATTTAAACCACCGAGATTGATTACACAGACCAAAAATGTCCTGACATTTAACCCTGTTGAAACTATGGTGATTGAATTCAAACAAACCGAACTCCGAACAAAACGAACCAAAGCTCCACAGGGAGGGAGTACTTGAAACCAGTTTAGTAGCACGCTTCTGCAGATGTGGCCATGTAGTTTAGGCGATGGGCGTTAAATGCAATGTGGATTCCTCATTCAGTTAAGCATTTTGCTGACTGTGATTGAAAGCCGAGAGTGAACTTGAAGAGTGCTTGTTCTCTGCTTTCTTGTTTGAAATTCAATCGCAGGATTAGGTGAATTGCGTAAACTCAAATAAGGAACGTTAAGAATCTGCAACGAACTGCCTGTCAGGATGGAAAAGACAGAAAACCCCAGAGCAGGTAAGACCCATTTAGTTGTCCACTTCCATGACTGAATACATTTGCCCCTCTGAACCAATTGACGCCAAATGAGATAAGAACAGTTCAGGGGATTGTGTTGGACTGGTGCAGACATATGGGCCAAAGGATATTATTGTGCTCGACACTTCCATGGCCAGCTTCGATGAGGTCATTATGTCAAGTAACAGGACATTCTTTGCAAAATGTCCCTCGGCGAGGAAGAGGTCGAAGCTACTCTCCCCTGAACTTTCTGTCCGTCACGGTATTCATTGGGACATTTTAATTGGTAATAACTCTTGCGGTGCATATTTGTGGAATCAGTCTATATAATAATAAGGACAACGAAACTGTGATGTTTCATTACCCAGCAGAGAGCAAGCCCTTGCAGCTTACAATCCCTGGCTCTGCTTTTGAAATAAAGATTACTTTCTCGATGAGCCTGTGTTTATATCAAACAGCTCATTGACATTGGGACTAGACGTTCAGAGGAAGCGGGAGGTGTGGCAGCGACAGAAACAGAACAAGACGAGGCATGAAAGTGTTTAGATTTTGCCGTGTGC
>NW_025181536.1:0-2479 GCF_004010195.1 Chiloscyllium plagiosum | reverse complement strand
ACTCACTCAGTACACACTCACTCAGTGACCACTCACTCAGTGCTCACTCACTCAGTGCCTACTCATTCACTCAGTGCTCACTCACTCAGCACTCACTCACTCAGTGCCCACTCACTCACTCAGTGCCCACTCACTCAGTGCTCACTAACTCAGTGCCTACTCACTCAGTCAGTGCCCACTCACTCAGTGCCCACTCACTCAGTGACCACCTACTCAGTACTCACTCACTCAGTGCTCACTCACTCAGTGCCTACTCACTCACTCAGTGCCCACTCACTCAGTGCCCACTCACTCAGTACTCACTCACTCAGTGCCCACTCACTCAGTGCCCACTCACTCTCTCAGTGCTCACTCTCTCAGTGCCCACTCACTCAGTGCCCACTCACTCAGTGCTCACTCACTGAGTGCTCACTTACTCAGTAACCACCCACTCAGTGCCCACCCACTCACTCAGTTCTCACTCACTCAGTGCCCACTGACTGAGCACTCACTCACTCTGGGCCCACTCACTCAGTACTCACTCAGTGCTCACTCACTCAGTGACCACCCACTCAGTGCCCACTCACTCACTCAGTACTCACTCACTCACTCAGTGCCCACTCACTCAGTGTCCACTCACTCAGTGCCCACTCACTCAGTGCCCACTCACTCAGTACTCACTCACTCAGTGCTCACTCACTCACTCAATGCCCACTCACTCACTACTCACTCACTCAGAGCCTACTCACTCACTCAGAGCCCACTCACTCAGTGCCCACTCACTCAGAGCCCACTCACTCAGTGCCCACTCACTCAGTGCCCACTCACTCAGTACTCAATCACTCAGTGCCCACTCACTCAGTGCCCACTCAGTGCTCACTCACTCAGTGCCCACTCACTCAGTGCCCACTCACTCACTCAGTGCCCACTCACTCAGTGCTCACTCACTCAGTACTCACTCACTCAGTCCCCACTCACTAGTGACCACTCACTCAGTGCTCACTCACTCAGTGCCCACTCAGTCACTGCTCACTCACTCAGTGCTCACTCACTCAGTGCCCACTCACTCAGTACTCACTCACTACTCACTCACTCAGTGCACACTCAGTACTCACTCATTCACTACTCACTCACTCAGTGACCACCCACTCAGTGCTCACTCACTCAGTGACCACCCACTCAGTACTCACTCGATCAGTGCCCACGCACTCAGTGCCCACTCACTCAGTGCCCACTCACTCACTCAGTACTCACTCACTCAGTGCCCACTCACTCAGTGTTCCCTCACTCAGTGCACACTCACTCAGTACTCACTCACTCAGTGACCACCCACTCAGTACTCACTCACTCAGTGCCCATTCACTCACTACTCACTCACTCAGTACTCAGTCACTCAGTACTCACTCAGTGACCACTCACTCAGTACTCACTCACACAGCATGCACTCACTCAGTGCCCACTCACTCAGTACTCACTCACTCAGTGCCCACTCACTCAGTGCTCACTCACTCAGTGCCCACTCACTCACTACTCACTCACTCAGTGCCTACTCACTCAGTGGCCACTCACTCAGTACTCACGCACTCAGTATGCACTCACTCAGTGCCCACTCACTCAGTACTCACTCACTCAGTGCTCACTCACTCAGTGCCTACTCACTCAGTGCACACTCACTCAGTGCTCACTCACACAGTGCCCACTCACTCAGTGCTCACTCACTCAGTGTGCACTCACTCAGTGCCCACTCACTCAGTGCCCATTCACTCAGTGCGCACTCACTCAGTGCCCTCTTACTCAGTGTCCACTCAGTACTCACTCAGTGCACACTCACTCACTCAGTGCTCACTTTCTCAGTGCCCCATCACTTAGTACTCACTCACTCAGTGCTCACTCACTCAGTGCTCACTCACTCAGTGCCCACTCTCACTCACTCAGTGCTCACTCACTCAGTGCCCACTCACTCAGTACTCACTCAGTGCACAATCACTCAGTGCTCACTCACACAGTGCCCACTCACTCAGTGCCCACTCACTCAGTGCTCACTCACTCAGTGCCCACACACTCAGTGCTCACTCACTCAGTGCTCACTCACTCAGTGCCCACTCACTCAGTGCCCACTCACTCAGTGCACACTCAGTACTCACTCACTCAGTGCTCACTCACTCAGTGCGCACTCACTCAGTACTCACTCTCCCAGTGCTCAATCACTCAGTGCTCACTCACTCAGTATTCACTCACTCAGTGCACACTCACTCTGTGCCCATCACTCAGTGCACACTCACTGCTCACTCACTCAGTCAGTGCCGAGTCAGTGACCACTCACACATTTACTGCTCATTCATTTAGTGGCACTCACTCACTCAGTGCCCACCCACTCAGTGCCCACCCACTCAGTGCCCACCCACTCAGTGCCCACCCACTCAGTGACTACTCACTCAGTGCCCACTCCATCAAACCAGCGGATAAATGAGGTGCAGTGGTAGTTTAGCGCATTGACCTC
>NW_025181535.1:1771-2479 GCF_004010195.1 Chiloscyllium plagiosum | reverse complement strand
TCGAACTAATTGAAAACAACTATACAGTTTAAAATAATGCCCTCAGATACTAAAACCCAATTGAATTTGAATTTATTGTTTTAGTCAACCTTGGACCAATGACACGATCCGATGTTTAGGGTATAAAGAAGTTGGTTTGGGAGCCAGAGAGAGCGACCAACTGCCGTTGTCAGCTTGACCAGCAGAAAAATGCTCTCTGTCAAAGGTACCTTTCTCATGTGAAACATCATTGCAGACAACCCAGGGAGATCTACAGCCAGAGGAAGACAGACACCAGGGACGACAGCCACTGTCTGCATTTGAAAATTAATTTAATGGAATTTTAACAGGGGCTTTTTTTGGAACAACATTGTTATTGAGTGGGAGGGAGATAACAAACCTTTAAGAGACAGGAGGCTGAGAGTTGTAAATAGTTGTTGTTTAATGTTCACTTACAGAGTTAGAGAATAAATTGATATTTTTTCTTTGAATAGTAGAATTTGGGAGTTCTCTGTCACTCGTACTTTAACAGATTACGAGATGAAGTGAGCTTTCCTGGGGATTTGGTTTAATGAGCAGAAGGGTTTACCACCGTGTCATAACAAATGCAGTAAACTCCTGGTTCCATGAATTTTGTGCGTTATGAATAACTGAAACTCCTCAGTAAAATTCAAACGAGGGTCCTACTGTTTCCAGACCATGAAATGATATAAAATTCACTTGTGGGAA
>NW_025181535.1:0-1569 GCF_004010195.1 Chiloscyllium plagiosum | reverse complement strand
GCTGCCCGAGGATCTTTGATGAATTTCTGCAGAGTTTCTTGCAGATGCACAAATTCACAGACCGCGATGTTTTCTCCAAAAACAAATCTGCTGCTTGCGCAGATCACTTAAAACACATGGAGAGAGTGAGAGAGAGAAAGAGAGAGAGAGTAGATTCACACCCAAAACACAGAGTCCCCATTGGACAGAGACACAGAGACACACACAAACATACAGACACACTGATCGATACACTCTCAGGCTGAAGCAAGTTCCAGCACCAGTTTCTGTCTGTCATAGGAGACAATAAGTATGAGAAACCATCAAAAGAGCTAGGACCAACTGGGATAGTGAGTATCACCACTTTACTCTGCCCATATCTTAACCCATCTTTGTCTCTGTCTGACTTTTCCTTTGTCTCTCTGTGTTCTCTCTCCCTCTCACTCTCTGTCCTTCTCTCTCCCCTTCTCAGTCTGTCTTTCTCTAACTTTCTCTTTCCCTCTGTTTCTGTCCCTCTTTCTCCAACCACTCTCTGTTACTGAGCTCCCCCCTCTTTCTTGCTCACCCTTCCTTTCTTGTTCTCTTTCAGGCATGAACGTGCCCACCTAATTTTGCACCCTCAAAATTATTTTGCCTCCCATTTTCGTTCTCATCCCAAATTTATGCCCTTTCCATAAAGATTTTGCTCCCCCTAGCATTTGCCTCACCAAATGTGACACCAAAAATATTTTGCTGCCCCCAATATTATGCTGAGCCCCAGTCCCTGGTACAGATGTAAATGAGTCTGAGTGAACTGACTGGCCTGTGACACAGCAAGATCCATGTGCAACAATTACACAGGTTTTACATCACAGAGGGAGTTGTTTTGGCCGGTCATGCCTGTATCCAACTAAAAGATCCTGGTCCTGTCTGCTCCTCAGGATTAGCCCCGAATGGCTTCATTGAATCCCGTTCCTGTGGAGACAGCTCCTCCACGAAACCCCACCCTTTGCCTCTCATGCTCTCCCCCCCATCTCTGTCACGCTTTCTCTCTCTCTCTCTCTCAACAGCTGCTTCACCCCACGCCTCCCCCCCCACCAAACCTCCAACAAAAATCTCCCCTCTCTCCGGTTCTCTCACTGTCGACAATTCTCCCCCTCAGGAACTCAGGGGCATGGTTACTCTCTGCCTCCCCTCGCACACTAACAGCCCCATGATGCAGAGACTAACTGGCCTTCTGAAGAGCCAGCAAGCTGTGCTCTTTGCCTCGGAGACCTCCAAGATAATCTGCTCAAGGGTCCATACTGTGGAGCTGAATGAGACGTGCTCATGTTTCTTCTTCCAGAAGGTGCACAGGGAGAGCTCCAAGCTCAGCAGCCTGAAGGAGGAAGATAGCTCAGTAATGTCATCTCAGTCTGACATCCTGAGGATCAGCAAATACTTTACTGACACGAAGCCCACAGACAGCGTGGCCTCCTGGTTATTCCTGCCCTCGGTCACGGAGACCTTAGATGACAGAATCTGGGAGAGGCTGGACCACTGAGCTGACCAAGGCCCTCGATTTCTTAGAAAAGAATTAAACTCCGAGAAGTGACAACTTACCAGCCATTT
>NW_025181534.1:0-2479 GCF_004010195.1 Chiloscyllium plagiosum | reverse complement strand
AAGAGAGATAAATTAAGAATTCAGGGTCAGCATGTTCCTGTTAGTGTGAAAGACAATGCTCACACAAGTGGGAAACACTGGATGACTTGGGATATTGAGGTTCTGGACAAGACAAAAGGGGGCACATGTCCTATATAGCCAGCTGGATTAAGTCAATCCCTAGAAGAACATTGTGGGTGTGGTAATACTCTTAAGAGGGACACCATGAGGGCCTAAAGGGGAACTGACAGAGCTTTAGCAGATAAGGTTCAGGAAAATCCAAAGAGATTCTACAAGTATATTAACAACAGAAGATTAACTCGGGTCAAAATGCGACCCCTTAAAGATCAATGAAGCCAACCGTGTGTGAACCCACAGGAAATGGGTGAGATCTGAAACAAAAATTTCAAGTCAGAACTTACTGTGGAAAAAAACACTGGGGAAGCAGGGAAATAAACAATGATGTTTTCAAAAGAGACCACATTGGAGAACAGGAGGTGCTGAAAGTTTAAAACGCATAAAAATTAGACAACTCCCTGGCAACTAATCAAGTATAACCCCGGACATTGGGGTAAGTTAGGGAAGAAACTTACAATGATATCTCTATCACAGATAGCCACGGGTGGTGAGCTGGGAGCCTGGAGGGTGGCTAATGTTGTGCCAGTATTTAGGAAAGACTGTGAGGGAAAGCCAGGGACATAAACACCAATTTGCTTGATGTCAGTGGTGCCAATGTTGTTGGAAGCGATTTCGCGGGACAGGAGTTACATGCATTTAGAAAGGCAACGATTGATGAGGGATAGTCAGCACCGCTTTGTGCACACAAAGTACTGTCTCTCAAACTTGATAGAGTTTGTTGAAGAGGTGACCAAGGAGATGGATTCAGGCAGAGCAGTAAATGTTGTCTATCGTGACATCAGCAAGGCCTTTGACAGGGTTTAGCGTGGTGCACTGGTTAGTAAGGTTAGATCACATGGGATCAGAGAGAGCAAGACAAACAAACACAAAATGGGCTTAACAGTAGGAGACAGAAGATGGTGGGAGAGGGTTGTTGTTCAGAGTGGGGGCCTTTGACCAGCGGTGTGCCATAAGGATCGGTGCAGGATCCACACGTGTATTATTGACATAAACGAGAATATATGAATTATTGTTTGTAAGTTTGTGGATAGTAAATACATGTTATAGTTGGCAGTGAATACAGTTATCAAAGGTGATCTTAATCAACTGAGCCAGTGGATCAAGAAATGAAAGATAGGAGTTGAATTCAGGTGTTGGGTGTTGTTAATATAAACCAGGGAGGACTAACACAGTTAATGATTGGGATCTGGACAGTGTTGTCTAACAGAGAGAGACCAAGGGGTGCAGTTACATTGTTCCTTGGAAGTGGCATCGCAAGTGGACAGGGCGGGAAAGCGGATTCGGCTCACTTGCCCTCATGAGTCAGAGCATTGAGTACCTGAGTTGGTGCATCATGATGCAGCTATACAAGACATTGCTGGGACACCAGTTGCAGTACTCTGTAGAATTCTGATTATCCTGCTTTAGGAAGCATATTCTGAAACTGTAAATGGAGCAAAGATTGACAAAGATGTTACTGATACTGGAGCGTTTGACAGAAACAGAGAGGCTGGAGAAGCTTGAAGGCAACATGGGTGGAATGAGATAGATTTGGCAGAAAAGGTTAAGGAGAATCCATAGAGATTCTACAGCATACAAGTACAAAAAAGCTACTGGAGAGACAATAGGGCCCCTCAAAGATCAATAAGGCCATCCATGCCTGGAACCACAGGAAATGGGCGCGACCCGAAATCAATATTTCATGTCAGAACATTGTGGCGAAGTCGCAGTGGGGACCGTGGCAGAGATATTTGTATCATTATCCTTCGTAATTCCATTGGGTGTAGGTGGCTGAGGGGTGACCTTATAAATGTTTATAAAAACATGAGAGGTATACGTAGGGTGAATAGTGAAGGTCTCTACCCCAGGGTAAGGGAATCCATAACTATAGGGCAAAGATATGAGGTGGGAGAGGAAATACTTAAAAGCGACCAGAGGAGCACATTTCCACACAGAGAATGGTGCACATATTGAATGAGCTGCCGCTGAAGTGGTAGAGAAAAGTACAATTACATCATGGGAAAGACATTTGGGTAGGTACATGGAGAGGAGAAGGTTTGACGGGATAGGGACCAAACGCAGGCAAATGTGACTCGTTCAGGAACCGTGGTCAGCGTGGACTGGTTGGATCGAAGGAACAGTTTCTGTTCTGCATGGCTGTTTCTCCAGTTATTGGAGGAGGAGACTACTGAGATAAGGCATGTTGAAGGCATTGAAGAAAGTTACAGAGATAGAGATGGTAGTCTGGAATGCAGTATATTTCAAACATGTGGAGGGACTATTGGGAAGGGAGGAGGTTACAGGGACAGGAACTGTTATAGGAGTTAAAAATTATTGAAGACTCTGGTCTACGAGACATTGTTTTTGTACAGTTGGGGAACAC
>NW_025181533.1:0-2478 GCF_004010195.1 Chiloscyllium plagiosum | reverse complement strand
ATTAGTTGGTTAGTTGAATAATATTTAACTTATGATTTTGTATAAATTAATTAAATAAGTAGAGTTGGCTAGACAGGTGATGTGCTGTAGCTGTATATTGTAGGAGCTGGCTGATCCCATTGTGAAGGGCAGTGACCACATCTGCAGCAAGTGTTGGTTGCTCAAAGAACTCTGGATCAGAATTGATGATCTGGAATCTGAGCTTCAAACACTGCGGCACATCCGGGAGGGGGAGAGTTACCTGGACGCAGTGGTTCAGGAGGCAGTCACACCCGGTAGATTAAGTAATTCAAATTCAGTTAGTGATCAGGAAAAACTGGGTGTGACTGTAAGTGAGGCAGGAAAGGGAATTCTGAGTTCAGGAGTGGAGGAGCCTCAGCCCTTGACTTTGTCCAACAGGTATGCGATTTTTGCTCCCTGTATGGATGAGGAAAAGGGCTGTGGACAGGATGAGCCAGCTGACCATGACACCATGGTTCAGAAGCCCACTCAAGAGCGGGAGCAAAAATACAAATAGTTGTTACAGGGGATTCTATAATTAGGGGTACAGATAGTATCCTTTACGAATCGGATTGGGAGTCCCACATGGTGTGTTGCTGGACCGGTGCCAGGATGCTGGACATCTCCAACCGGCTTGAAAGGATATTGGAGCGGGAGGGAGAAGATCCAGTTGTTGTGATCCATGTTAGCACTAACAGCATAGGCAAGGCTAGGCAGGTGGGCCTGTGTGGGGAGTATCAAGCACGAGGAAGGAAATTGAAGAACAGGTCCTCGAGGGTCATAATCTCTGGATTACTGCCCGAGCCAAGTGCTAATTGTCATAGGGATAAACAAGTTAGGGAAGTAAACACGTGGCTAGGAGATTGGTGTGGGAACGAGGGATTCCATTTCATGGGACATTGGCATCAGTTTTGGAACAGGGGCGATCTATACCGATGAGACAGTCTCCACCTGAACCGATCTTGAACCAGTGTTCTGGTGAAAAGGATAAATAGGGTGGTCACTCGGACTTTAAACTTATGAGTCTGGGGGAAGGGAAAGGGAAAGCAACAGGGAGTATGGGGTCAAGTAGAACGATAAGCAACAGGTTAGCATGTGTGCAGGGTTTCAGTTCAAGGCAGACCAGGAATGAAGCAAAAACGAAGGATAACTTTGAACATATGACTAGAGATGTTGGAAATCATGAGGATAAGAAAATTAGCATTAAGGCACTTTACCTGAATGCTCTTTGTATTTGTAACAAAGTAGATGAATTAACAGCACAAATCATCATGAATGATGATGACGTGGTCGGCATCACAGAGACGTGGTTGCAGGGGGTTTAGGACTGGCAGTTAAACTTCCAAGGATTTACAACTTATCGAAAAGAGAGGGAGGTGGGCAGAGGGTGCAGGGTTGCCTTATCAGTTCAGAATGAAATTAAATCCATGGCACTGAATGACATAGGATCAGATGATGTGGAGTCGAAGAACCACAAAGGCAAAAAAACCGTAATGGGCGTTACGTACTGACCTCACAGCAGTGGTCAGGACCAAGGGCACAAGATGTACCAGGAAATAGATAGGGCATGTCAGAATGGCAAGGTCAAGGTGACCATGGGGTACTTGAATATGCAAATGACCTAGTTGAATAATGTTGCAGGTGGATCCAAACAAAGGGTATTCATGGACTGCTTACAGGATGTCTTTCTGGAACAGCTTGTGATGGAGCCCTCGTGGGAGCAGGCTATTCTGGACTTAGTTTTATGTAATGAGCCAGACTTCATAAAAGATCTTAAAGTCAGGGAACACGTAGGAGGCAGCGATCATAATATGGTAGAGTTCAGGCTGCAGTTTGAAAGAGAGAAGGCAAAAATCGGATATAATGGTGTTACAGTTAAATAAAGGTAATTACAGGAGCGTGAGAGAGGAACTGAGGAAAATCAACTGGAAGCAGAGCCTAGTGGGCAAGACAGGAGAGCAACAATGGCAGGAGTTTCTGGGTGTTTCCGGATGGGGGGAGGTGGATTTAGAGAGCCATGGCTGACAAAGGAAGTCAGGAAATGTATCAAAGAAAAAGAGAGAGCCTATGAAGTGGCTGGGAAGCCTGAGAAATCAGAAGATTGGGAAGACTACAAAAACAAACAGAGGATAACAAAGAGAGAAATAAGGAAGGAGAGGATCAAATATGAAGGTAAGCTCACCAGTAATATTAGAAATGTTTGTGAAAGTTGCTTTCAATACATAAGAAACAGATGAGTGGCAAAAGTAGAAATTGAGCTGTTCCAAATTGATGCAGGAAGGCTAGAGATGGGAGTCAATAGCTGAAGAACTTAATAAGTACTTTGTGTCAGTCTTCACAGTGGAAGACATGAGTAATATCCCAACAATTAAGGAAAATCAGGGAGCAGAGTTGAGAATGGTTGCCATTACAAAAGAGAAAGTGCTAGAAAAGCTAAAAGGTAACAAAATTGATAAATATCCTGGCCCGATGGGCCAC
>NW_025181532.1:0-2478 GCF_004010195.1 Chiloscyllium plagiosum | reverse complement strand
TATATGACCCCGTACCCCAGTGAGGGATAGTGTACGTATATGACCCCGTACCCCAGTGAGTGCCAGTGTGTGTATATGACCCCGTACCCCAGTGAGGGTCAGTGTGTGTATATGACCCCGTACCCCAGTGGGGGTCAGTGTGTGTATATGAGCCCATACCCCAGTGGGGGACAGTGTGTGTATATGACCCCGTACCCCAGTGGGGGTCAGTGTGTGTATATGACCCCGAACACCAGTGGGGGTCTGTGTGTGTATATGACCCCGTACCCCAGTGGGGGTCAGTGTGTGTATATGACCCCGTACCCCAGTGAGAGTCACTGTATATATGACCCCGTACCTCAGTGAGTGCCAGTGTGTGTATAAGACTCCGTACCCCAGTGAGGGACGTGTGTGTAATATGACCCCGTACCCCAGTGAGAGTCACTGTATATATGACCCCGTACCTCAGTGAGTGCCAGTGTGTGTATATGACCCCGTACCCCAGTGAGGGACAGTGTGTGTATATGACCCCGTACCCCAGTGAGGGACAGTGCATATATATGACCCCGTACCCCAGTGAGGGTCAGTGTGTATATGACCCCGTACCCCAGTGAGGGTCAGTGTGTGTATATGACCCCGTACCCCAGTGAGGTCCAGTGTGTATATATGACCCCGTACCCAATTGAGGGTCAGTGTGTGTATATGACCCCGTACCCCAGTGAGGGTCGGAGTGTGTATATGACCCCATACCCCAGTGAGGGTCAATGTGTGTATATGACCCCGGACTCCAGTGAGGGACAGTGTATATATATGACCCCGTACCCCAGTGAGTGCCAGTGTGTGTATATGACTCCGTACCCCAGTGAGGGACTGTGTGTATATATGACCCCGTACCCCAGTGAGTGCCAGTGTGTGTATAGTGTGTGTATATGACCCCCTACCCCAGTGAGAGTCAGTGTATATATATCACCCCGAACCCCGGTGGGGGTCAGTGTGTGTATATGTCTCCGTACCCCAGTGGGGGTCAGTGTGTGTATATGACCCCGTATCCCAGTGGGGGTCAGTGTGTGTATATGACCCCGTATCCCAGTGGGGGTCAGTGTGTGTATATGACCCCGTATCCCAGTGGGGGTCAGTGTGTGTATATGACCCCGTATCCCAGTGGGGGTCAGTGTGTGTATATGAGCCCGTACCCCAGTGGGGGTCAGTGTGTGTATATGACCCCGAACCCCAGTGGGGGTCAGTGTGTGTATATGACCCCATACCCCAGTGGGGGACAGTGTGTGTATATGACCCCGTACCCAATTGAGGGTCAGTGTGTGTGTGAGACCCCATACCCCAGTGAGGGTTACTGTGTGTATATGACCCCGTACCCCATTGAGGGTCGGAGTGTGTATATGACCCCATACCCCAGTGAGGGTCAATGTGTGTATATGACCCCGTACTCCAGTGAGGGACAGTGTATATATATGACCCCGTACCCCAGTGAGTGCCAGTGTGTGTATATGACTCCGTACCCCAGTGAGGGACTGTGTATATATATGACCCTGTACCCCAGTGAGTGCCAGTGTGTGTATATGACCCCATACCCCAGTGAGTGCCAGTGTGTGTATATGACCCCGTACCCCAGTGGGGGACAGTGTGTGTATATGACCCCGTACCCCAGTGGGGGACAGTGTGTGTATATGACTCCGTACCCCAGTGAGGGTCAGTGTGTGTATATGACCTCGTACCCCAGTGGGGGTCAGTGTGTGTATATGAGCCCGTACCCCAGTGGGGGTCAGTGTGTGTATATGAGCCCGTAACACAGTGGGGGTCAGTGTGTGTATATGACCCCGAACCCCACTGAGGGTCAGTGTGTGAATATGACCCCGTACCCCAGTGAGGGTCAGTGTATGTATATGACCCCGTACCCCAGTGGGGGACAGTGTGTGTATATAACCCCGAACCCCAGTGGGGGTCAGTGTGTGTATATGACCCCGTACCCCAGTGGAGGACAGTGTGTGTAAATGACCCTGAAACCCAGTGGGGGTCAGTGTGTGTATATGACCCCGAACCCCAGTGGGGGTCAGTGTGTGTATATGACCCCGTATCCCAGTGGGGGTCAGTGTGTGTATATGACCCCGTACCCCAGTGGGGGTCAGTGTGTGTATATGACCCCGAACCCCAGTGGGGGTCAGTGTGTGTATATGACCCCATACCCCAGTGGGGGACAGTGTGTGTATATGACCCCGTACCCCAGTGGGGGTCAGTGTGTGTATATGGCCCCGAACCCCAGTGGGGGTCAGTGTGTGTCTATGACCCCGTACCCCAGTGGGGGTCAGTGTGTGTATATGACCCCGTACCCCAGTGGGGGTCAGTGTGTGTATATGACCCCGAACCCCAGTGGGGGACAGTGTGTGTAAATGACCCCGAACCCCAGTGGGGGTCAGTGTGTGTATATGACGCCGTACCCCAGTGGGGGTTAGTGTGTGTATATGACCCCGAACCCCAGTGGGG
>NW_025181531.1:1564-2478 GCF_004010195.1 Chiloscyllium plagiosum | reverse complement strand
TTTTTCACTTCAGTGGAATTACAACCACACACATCGTACCAAACCCCACCTTCACCACCCTGTCTCCCTGTGACTCCAATTTCAAGGATCTATGATCCTGCGCCCTTTTGTTCAGCATTCTCCAGGACCTCATCATTAATTGTATATGTCCTACCCTATTTTACCTTACCAAATGCAATACTTCACATTTATCTAAATTTAAGTCCATCTGTCACTCCTTGGCCCATTGCCCCATCTGATCAAGGTCTCATTGTACCCTGAGTAAAATGTGCTGGCCACTACACCTCCAATTTTAATGTCAAGTGTAAACATAATAAACAGGCAAATATTCATATTCAAATCATTGACAAAAATCATGAAAAGCAGCGGATTCAGCACGGCTCTTTGTGGCACATCACTGGTCATAGACCTCCAGTCTGAAAAGCAGTCCTTTGCCACCCTCTGTCTCCTACCTTCACTCTAATTTTGTCGTCAATTGCTAGCTTATCTTGGATATATTTATGACCTAACCTTACTAACTTGTCTGCCATGTGGAATCCTGTCGAATGCCTTGCTGAATCTATATGGACAGCGTCTGCCACACTGCCATCACCAATCTTCTTTGTCACCTCTTCACAAAATGCAATCAACTTTGTTAGAAATGATTTCCCATGCACAAGGCCATGTTGACTATCCTTGACCAGTCGTTACATTTGCAAATACATGCAAATACTGTCCCTCTCAATGCTCTCCAACAAAATTGCCAAAAACGACGTCAGGCTCACTGATCTACACTTCAGTTCACTATTCCCTTTCCTCGTCCAACGCTCCGCTGCTCAATGCAAATGTTAATGTAACCGGGTTGGTGATATGATCAATAATATAGGTCTCAAACTGTGTGAGGATAAGGAACGAGTCAGGCAGGATTATTTAAT
>NW_025181531.1:0-955 GCF_004010195.1 Chiloscyllium plagiosum | reverse complement strand
TGTTTCCTCCGGCATTTGTAGTGGTTTGAATCTGCCACTTCCGGTTGTCAGTTCCGGCTGTCCGCTGTAGTGGGTCCACGACGATGCGTTTATTGATTGAATCTGTGGATGAGTGCCATGCCTCTAGGAATTCCCTGGCTGTTCTCTGTTTGGCTTGTCCTATAATAGTAGTGTTGTCCCAGTCGAATTCATGTTGCTTGTCATCTGCGTGTGTGGCTACTAAGGATAGCTGGTCGTGTCGTTTTGTGACTAGTTGGTGTTCATGGATGCGGATCGTTAGCTGTCTTCCTGTTTGTCCTATGTAGTATTTTGTGCAGTCCTTGTTTGGGATTTTGTACACGACATTGGTTTTCCTCATGCTGGGCATTGGGTCCTTCGTTCTGGTGAGTTGTTGTCTGAAAGTGGCTGTTGGTTTGTGTTGAGTCCTAGTGGTCGCAGTAGTCTGGCTGTCAGTTCGGAAATGCTCTTGATGTATGGTTTTCAGCTCACGCACATTGCTGAGATGTGGAATAGAGAGAGAGAGAGAGGGAGCAACAGGCTGTTCCTTCTGAGGAAGGATGCATTTTTTCCCTCTCTGAGTTGAACCACACAATAACGTTATCCGGACCCAAACTGGACCAAATGAAGTCTGTTGGAACAGTGTCTGAACTGTATTTCTCCATCACATTCCCTGCTCCATGTAGGTACATCATTGTTGCTGTTGTACACCCAGCCATTTCGTTTGGAACAAATAACACCACTAGTTTCGATGATGTGTTTATATGTTGCTGTATACTGTTATAATCCAACTTATAATATCTTCACAATATCTGCATTTCAATGAATGCATCGTATTCTTAAATTAGCTCCCCAGTCTTATTCTCCCAGAGAAGATAAAATATTCATCAGGTATTCATCAGCTCAAAATCTTATGTGGTGAATGAGGACGTTTCTCATTCTCAGTCCTCAACTTTTA
>NW_025181530.1:0-2478 GCF_004010195.1 Chiloscyllium plagiosum | reverse complement strand
CTCCGTTCCCCAACCTCAAAGACAAAACCATTATTCATCTGCCAATTTAGAACGATTTCGTTTTTTTTTTAAAAGTCACATTGAATTCTCACATTGTGTATTTTATATATTTTATTAAATTATGCATGCATTACTTAGAATGATGTCATTTGAAGAGAGTATTCAGCGTGCCCTTGTATCCTCTACTCGTGGCGAATATTCTTGCACGACTATCAATTGTTTTTCAAGTGGTCAGTGTGCGTAACAGCTGAATTATGAACTGAAATGCAATGATCTTGAATTTATTTATTATTTGGTAAATTTTATAGACCGATTAATTTGAGCGAAAGGATATTTCAGTGCATTACAAAGCTGCTGTCTGAAATTCTTCTGAACTACAGCATAAATTGCAGTGTTTGTGCAGCAGCCAAGGAGCTGCAACATGAAGCCCAATTCCATGACAAAGTCTTGGAGGGAGAGAGAACGATATCTAAAATTGTACAACCGTTTCCATATTGAATACAACATTGCCGTTGACCATAGCAAGATGAAATTGCCCGAGATGACAAAAAGTAAAACGATGGATTTTCTTCGGCTTTCCATTTCAGTGTCTTTGTGAGTCTGTTCAGTTCTTCTAGCCCAGAGTCTCCTGCGGGCTCTGCTGGTCAATAATATGTATCTGACAGTAAACATATTGAGCAGAAGAATCAAGATAAATGGAAGGGTTGGTGTTAAAATCTGGTGGAGGAACTCAATCACGACCCAGACAGGCGAGTAATAAACATTGTTTTGGAGAAAACAGAACCAGGGAACGTTAATCAGAGTATATCGATCTGAGAACATATAATACCAAAATATGTTCTTGCAGCAGCTTAGCGCAGTTACTGTGCCCAGCACCACAGCTGCCGTTCGTTCACTGCAATATTTGCATTTCAGCTTCTGGCAGCAAATGGCGACAAATCGATCAATGGTGAACGTGACTGTGAACCAGACTGAACAGTCAGTGGCTGCATAAAGCAGGGTGGCATGGATATTACAGACACGGATGTAAAGCAGGGAGTAAAACTGTTCTCTATAAACAATCGGAATGTGCCTCAATACCAAATCAAAGATAATGACCAGTAGATCCGCCGATGCCATAGCTGACAGGTAACGACTGACACATGGAGACAATCCACATTTTTTACAAAGCAAGACGAAGATCGTTACACCGTTAACTGTGATGAAGGAAAACAAAACAAAAGAGAGTAATTAGTTTGGGTGAAAGGTTACCAGGTCGATTGAGGATCCATGAAAATTTCCAATTGAATCAAATAATTGGACCTAAAATAATAAATAAATCGATGTTTCTATTTTACACGCAAGATAACTCAGAAGAAACGCAGCTTCCCAAACACACAAACACGCACGCATAAGAACAGATATATTCTCCAAAATTCACATGGACTTGATCAGTCGAGAGCAGACACAGGTCCCACGAGGAAGGCTGAAGATTTTGTTGTCCTGAAGAATTCTATCCGTTATTTGAAGCCAGTCTAAGGGTGTAACTTTCAGTCATTTAGAACAAGCTGTGACCGTTCCCTCTATGTTGAATTAATGCAAAATTACGGAATCCCTTTTCACCCTTTTATCTGCCTAAAGGGACTTTGAAACAACGCCTCTTTCTGATTGGAATAAAATATATTATCTTTGAGTCTGACTTCTTATCAATCGACCGATGTTGTGATGATATTCTGGAGAATTGACCAAAAATGAGTATCGGGCTAAGGCCAATCACACTCAATTCATATACCCCACCAACACACTACCCTGTCCACCGCCGCTCCACGGACCACATCTCAAATGTTTGCACATGAGGAGGAACATGGTCAGTTGTAGCAAACAGTATCATAGGGATAAGATGAACCAGTCTGTCATCATTCCTTCAAACTTGCACTATCTTTCACAGGCTGACCTCGTTGCATCTCGAGCTCCGTATTACCACTCACTGAACTATGGACCTAGACTCAGTTGTTGTTCATGTGTACAGATGTCTGTGCCTTAACGATAATCAATCAGTCGGCCTTCTCCGCTCTGTGCATAAGATCGTTCCAAAGACCCACAGCAGTAAGAGAAATAAAACAATACTCCTTATCAGAAGAATAAATCGGGGACATTTTTCTTCAGAAACAAAGAGTGTCTCGTGTGTGTGGTCTCAATGCTCGGCTTTAATCTGAGAAATCAACATTGAGGGAACGACATGCTGTTGCAGCTGAAACCATTCCCACTGCAACATCGTCAGGTGGTTTCCGGTGGAAACTTCTGATGTTTTAACTAAGGTAGGAGGTAATTATATTTAGTGCAACCCTGAGACATTACACTCCATTAGTCATAGAGTCATAGAATCATAGAGATGTACATCAATGGAAACAAATACTTCTGTCCAACCCGTCCATGCCAACCACGTATCCCAACTCAATCTATTTTCACCTGCCAGCTTTCGTCCCATATCCCTCCAAA
>NW_025181529.1:1749-2478 GCF_004010195.1 Chiloscyllium plagiosum | reverse complement strand
TATCCCTTTCCATAATGACTTTGAAACTTCTAAAGTTATTGCCACTATCTCCAAAGTGCTCGTCTATTGAGAATGCAAATACTTAATTGCCTTCATTCCCTAGGATTATATCCAGTATTACCTTACCTTTAGTCGGACTGTCTACGTAATAGCAAACAAAGCTCTCCTAAATGCACGTTAAATCTTTAAAACACTAAGATGATACCGATTAATATTAGCAAAGTTGAAATCCCTCCAACTATAATGTTGTTTCTCTCATTCCTTCCTGCGATCGGCTCCACCATCTACTTCTGCCTGTTGGGAGGCCTGGAGTATAGTTCAAGCAAAGTAGACATGATTTGTATGTGCTGGTGTAGGACTGGGGTTTACAAAGTTAAACACCACAGAACATCAGGTTATAGTCCAACAGGTTTAATTGGAGGCACTGGGCTTTTGCTGTGCTGCTCCTTCATGAGCTGGTTGTGGAGTACACAATTGTAAGACACAGAATTTGTAGCAAAAGTTTACAATGTGATATAACTGATATCATACATTGAAAAACACCTTGACTGTGTGTTAAGTTCCTCATCCGTTAGAATGACATGATAGTTTCACTTCTATCATAGGTAAATCACAAAACATTTTTTAAAATTTACATTCTCACGATAATTGTAACAATTCATGTATCTCAGATAAGATGTTAAGATGTTGAAAGTGTTAGCCCCCGTGTTCCCTGTCTGTGCCATAATG
>NW_025181529.1:0-1538 GCF_004010195.1 Chiloscyllium plagiosum | reverse complement strand
ATCCTGCCTGAAACTCCAGCACACTGAAATGTCAATCATGTCACAGTGATTGCAATCGTGTCATAGCCCCACAGGCTGATTAATGCTCGAAGTGAATCCACCTTCCAGTCATGTCATTGTCTCACAGACTGATCAATGCTCAAAGTCCGTCCACCTTGCCGATCATGCCAGAGTCCCACAGACTGATCAATGCTCTCAGTCCAGCCACCTTGCCAATCGTATCATTTTCTCACAGACTGATCAATGCTCTAAGTCCATCCATCTTGCTAATCATGTCATAGTCCCACAGACTCAATGCTCTCATTTCATCAACCAAGCCAATCATGTCACAGTCCCAGAGACTGATCAGTGGTCGAAATCCATCCACTTGCCAATCAAGCTCCTTACAGTAAAAAAGATCCAGTGCAGCTTCCTGCACCTCCTATCAGCCTTCTCCGATGTGATGGGCCATGGGGCCTTTTTCTGTATTGTAGCCCTCCGTGCCATCAGTATGCCCTTACTATTATGAATATGGCACCTTGATTCCCAAAGGACATACACTCGGGAACAATCACCAAGGTAAACCTCGCTCTTCACTTGATATAGTTTGTCAGTGGAATTGCAGTCAGATCATTGTTCCGATGTGTGTCTAACCGTACAAAATAAGAATAAAGAACAATACAGCACAGGAACAGGCCCTTCAGCCCTCCAACCCTGCGCTGGCACAATATGCCTTCCATATTAAAACTGTCTTCATTTACAGGATCCGTATCCTTCTATTCCCTTCCTGTACATCGATTCATCCAGGTGCCTCTTGAATGCTCTGATTGTATCTGCTTCCACAACCTCGTCTGGCAGCGTGTTACAGGCACTAACCACCTTTTGTGGGAAACACCTGCCTCACATATCCATTTTCAACACCCTTCAACCTGTGTCCCCGAGTAACTGAACCCCCCACTCTGGGGAAAAGCCTCATTCTTCCTTACATTTAAGACTATAAGACATAGGAGCACAGATTAGTCCATTCAGCCCATCGAGTCTGCTTCACCCTTCAATCATGACTGATCAGTTTTTCAACTCCATTTTCCCCCTTTCTCCCGACCACCCTTGATCCCCTTGATACGCAAGAACTAACCTATCTCTGTCTTGAATATACACAATGGCCCGGCCTCCACACACTTCTGTGGCAATGAATTCCATAGATTCCCCACTCTCTGGCTGAAGATGTTTCTCCTTATCTCCATTCTATGAGGTCTTCCCTTTACTCTAAGGCTGTGCCGTCGGGTCCGAGTGTCTCCTCCTCATGGCAACACCTTCCCAACATCTATTCTGTCCGGGCAATTTAGTATTCTATATAAAGTTATAGAGTTGTAGTGATGTGCAGAACGGAAACAGACCCTTCAATCCAACTCGCACATGCCGACCAGATATCCCAACCCAATCAGTTCCACCAATCATTACCCCCCATATCCCGCCAAACCCTTCCTGTTCAAAGATGCATCCAGATGCCTTTGAATTGTAACTTTAATAGCCTCCACCACTTCCTCTGGCAGCTCATT